>NC_056737.1:648083635-648251135 GCF_019279795.1 Protopterus annectens
GAAGGGCTGTATTATTTATTTATTTATTTATATAAAATAAACATGGTACAGGTATGACAAGATAAGAAAAAGTCAAAAATGTGTACATGAATGTATGAGAGTTCAAATTACATGTAAAAATAAGACATTTTTTTTAAATATAGGTTTGACAATCAATATCATTCATAGTCTACTCAGTCCTAGTATAAGAGCATGGAAAATAACAGAAATAACAGAAAGACAGAAGAGCAGGGTGGAGATAACTGAACCAGAGGAAGTGCATGAACATAACCAGTAATTTGAGTAGTATTCTAGTAGGTGCCGTTTGAAGTTCTGAATATCAGGAAAGGACAGAATATGCTGTGGAAGTGAATTCCAAACTTTGGATTCTGAGTGGTTATATAGTGAATCACCATGAAAGTTATGAGATTTCTTAACTTTGACCAGTAATTTATCCGCTAACCTAAGTGAGGTCGGATTAGTATAGGGTTGAACAAGGTCAGACAGGGCTGGACAGCGGTCGGTGATGGATGTGAAAAGTGATGAAAGAAAAGAGGAGAGGAAAATCTAGACATTGAGTCAGGAGATGCTGAAGGGGAATGGCAAGGTGTAATAAAAATAAGTGGTGGATGTGAGGAGAAGAGTAGCATGTGGTAAGGGAGGGGAGAGGAAAGTCACTGGTTTAAGGAGAAAGGATGGTAGAGACACATGCTGTAGATGTAGTATATCGTTATAAGTGTCTTTAGATAAAAGTGAGAGAGAGCGAGATTCAAATATACAGTGTGGATGGATGCTAGGAAATGAGTGGGAACAC
The DNA here is from genome assembly GCF_019279795.1 of Protopterus annectens. NCBI lineage: Eukaryota > Metazoa > Chordata > Ceratodontiformes > Protopteridae > Protopterus > Protopterus annectens. Next base: position 648,084,429 of record NC_056737.1, read on the forward strand.
AAATTTCCCTTATACGCATGTGTGTGTATGGTCTTTTAATTTTATGACATCACAATAGGGGAGAATTACTCACACCAGCAAGTCAGTCAGCTGATTTATCAATCTGTGGTTGATAAAACAGCAATTGACATCCTGCCTATGTTGTGTGGGGTAACTTGTGAAGGTATATATATATATATATATATATATATATATATATATATATATATATATATATGGTTCTAGGTTACATAACCGACAGCTGCTTTCACCGACAACACAAACATCGACACCACATAATCGACAAACCATAAACACGAAACCTCACATGCCCGACAAACAAATAACCGACGGTCCACAAACACGAAACCTCATACACTGCACACACCACAATAACAACAATCAACTAACAAAACACATCCCCTGTCCAAAAACCACACACAGAACACAAGCACACCAAAATCCTCACAAACCCACACTAAACCTCACATACACAACTATCTACAACCCTAACCCAAACCCTTACCCTAAGGTCCGTCACTATCGCACACTCAGCTAACCACTCTAACCCTAACTCACTTAACCCCTAACCCAAAATACTACTACCGCGACACTTACCTAACCCGCCTCTAACCCTAACTCACTTAACCCGCCTAACCCAAAAATACTACTACCAAGACACTTACCTAACCCGGCTTCTAACCCTAACTCACTTAACCCACCCCTAACCCAAACACTATCACTACCGCACATTTACCTAACCCAAGACTGACCCTAAATCACTAAACCCACCCCTATCCCCACAGACCGTCAATATCCACACTTACCTTACTCGCACTAACCGTCACCACCGATACTCACACAGCCTTTTTCCAAGTCACTATCCTTGGCGTCGGCATTTTGATCCATAGCGTCTTCCGCATGTCGATCTTCTGGCACCCGCTAATCCGTTGTCGGTGAAAGCAGCTGTCGGGTATGTAACCTAGAACCATATATATATATATATATATATATATATATATATATATATATATATATATATATATATATGTGTGTGTGTGTGTGTGTGTGTGTGTGTGTGTGTGTGTGTGTGTGTGTGTGTGTGTGTGTGTGTGTGTGTGTGTGTGCGTGTGTGTGTGGGTATGTCCTTTTAATTGAGACTTGAAAGATTTCACCTGAGGTATTCATTTAAGGGCAAATTGAGAAGGGCTTTTAGAGATGAAGGAGGAAAAGAGAGTCACCAGCAGAGTTGTTGGATTTAGTGATGAGGCAAAGTTTTTTTTATCTACTGACCAAAGATGCCTGTGTGGTGAGTAGTGCTGAAGAATGAGTTTGGCTAGGGCATTTTTCAGAAACAGTCAATATTAGTTCAAATGCCATATAGATGTACATATTACTGATCACATGACAAGCAGTTATCGTTTAAGTTCTATAAAATAGTAATTCAAAAATAATAGGATAAAACCATGTCTATATAAATGAAATATCTGAGTACTGGTTAATAAAACAATTGTAATAAACTTTTTACACTTAGTGCATTAACTCAGGGTAGGATAATTGTCATGAATTTTGCTCGCCACAGTAATTCTCTCTCTTCTTCAATAATAACTATAAGTTACGTCTGCTTTTATCACCTAAAAACTTTGTCCACATAGAAAAAAAAATTATTAAACTTACTGCAATTCTGAAAATGCTTTAAGGGACAGTTGTATGTTTTAATGGGTTGCATTAAATGTTTGCGTACTTAACCTGTTTTTTTTTTTTTTTTGTTAATAGAAGTTTATTTTGTTTTTTTAGAAGAACACTAACACTAACAACTGAAATTACTTTGATACAATTTTAGATGCAATTCTTGAAATTCTGAACGTCATCTTTCCTGTAACTATGTTCACAGCTATGAAAATGTTTTCAGTCTTGAGGATTTTGCATTTTTTACTGGTAGTATTGGTTCCTGGCTTCTGTATTATGCAGCTGATAAGACCACAGATCTGATTCAGAAAAGTTTCCCTGAGGTGTACACATTGCAGTAACCGTTTCTCATTCAGAAACAGCCTAACCATGGTGATACAATGTGAAAACATACAGCATTTTAGTAGGCTGTCTCTGTGGCCATGCTAAATATTAACGAGGCATTCTGGGGAGGGACATATGCTAATTAGCCATATGGTCTCCCTTGAAACTGCCTGCAGTAAGCCATTTACACAGCTGAGCAATTAAGAGAATCACAGAGCCACATAACATGTCTGTTTGAGGTAATGAACACTGCCAAAAGCTTGTGTTCTCTTACATCATGGTATAGGACAATACTGGGCTGTTTAGCAGACAGACAGTGTTGGGGTGTGTGGTTGGAGAGATGTGTGGGGCTGCATAAGTGAGAGCATGTTTGTCTGGGAGGTCACAGTAGGGGTTTAAGTAGAGGACAGGGTAGGGTGTGTGTGTGTCTGTGTGTGTTTATGTATATGTGTAAATGTATGAGTGTTTATTTGAGTGCAATTGGGTGGGGAGGCTCTGTGTGTGTGTGTGTGTGTGTGTGTGTGTGTGTGTGCGTGTGTGTGTGTGTGTTTGTGTGTGTGTGTGTTTGTGTGTGTGTGTATGTAAGCATGTCTGTGTGTGTTGGGGGGACAAACATGCCTTCACATTCCCCCTAGACAAATGAGTGATCCCTGCCACATTGGAGGGGATCAATAGACACTAGGGATAACTCTAAAGACATGGGTTGGAGTGAACACTAGACACCAGTGATAGGCTGACAGTATTAACCAGTGCAGGAAAGTGCTGATTGGTACTTGTGATAGTTAACAGCCATTCAGAGACATGCAAATTAGACAATAATGAAGTATTTCCTTATTGTAGTAATATGTCCTTGAATTAGATACTTCTGCATTATGTAAACTACCACTTTTACCACAGGTCTTTCAGTGAGTAGTAAGGCTGTTTCTGAATTCTCAAGTTCTGATGATTTCTTTCTTTCTTTTGGGGCTTCAAAGGTTCCTATTCTTGAATCCATAATAATTAGTTTATTTATTAATGACACATTAGCCATTTCTACATTACATTCATGCAGCTTATACAGAGTTTTGTCTGTGTATGAGAGTTAGCTGTTAAAGTTATCTAGATTGCATCTAAATGTTAAAAAACTGATATTCAGATGTGCATGCTGTAAGGTTGTTAAGATTTATATGATGAGTATGAAGCTGTTGATCTTTTCTACCATTTAACTTTTATTTTAAAAGCTAAATTAGATTTTGGAAATATATTATGTTTATTGCAAATCCTATTAATGGAGTATTTCTTTTCTTTGCAGAAATAAAGTTCTGCCCTTTGCTCAGGGTTAGGAAATGTTTAGTTTCCAAAACTTTTACTCAATAGGACTGAGTATAGTTTACATTCTTATGGATAGTAATATAAATGATGGTAGCTTAACATTCAATTTGTGCTTTATTGTTTACTGCTGGAAGTATGTTTCCCTACTGCAGTCTGCACTAACTCCAGGTTGGAGTAACAAAAATATAGAAACACAAGTCAGCTTCCTGGATTTGTGTGCATTGATTCTTGGCATTGTCCCCAAAAACGTATTTGCAGGCTTGCTGCTGTTCTGATTGGGACCATCATGGAACTTGTTGCTTGCTGAGATTCAATGTAGACAAATCCAGCAATCGATCAAAAGACATGGATTTCAGACATAAATCGACTAGAGCACATCAGCAACAGCTACAATATAGTCTTATTAGACATTATTGATGTTTTTAATTGTCACTCTAAGGATGTTAACATCAATAAAGAAAGTATGGATGAGGAACAGCTTACAATGATACTGTTCATTCAACAACAAATTGTTTCAGGCACTTTGGTTATTACCAAAAACAATGTCATCATATTTAATTATACTTCATTGAATAATATACACATTGGTTATTTTTCTTTTGTTTCTCTTGGTTCTAACCATGTCCCTACCAGTAGAAATGGTACTGCAATATATTAGAGTTGAAATGCTTTGTCCATAAGTTTAATTTTAAATTGCTTTTTGCTAATAAATCAAATGCACATAATAAAATACTAATGAGGAAGAAGTATGTACACCCCCTTTACATGCTGTATTTGTGTTATTCCAAGGAATGGTGGAAGATGACTTTAGGAAATTTGTGCTAATAATAACAACTATAGATATAGCAATTTAATTAGAGGAGAATGTGAATTGTTAAAGGAATTGTCTGATAATGTCTATAAGATTAACAAATCCTGACAAAGGAGGGGGTTTGGTCCTTATGGACATGATAGATTATGTCAATAAATTTCAAGAATTGTTGAATGCCAGTAATACGTACATGGAGGCTTTATTAAATGAAATACATATGATATACCCCAACATTAATTTGCTTCTTGATAAACTTTTACTACAAAATAGAATTTCTCAGAAAATGTGTTCTCTTTTAAGTGTCTCTAAGCCCAAAGTTCCCATTAAATTTAGCATTCTCAAAGTACACAAGTGTTTAGAAGATCCTCTATTACAGCCGAAGTATGATGTGGGTGGGCAGAGCTCAGTGACTCAGCCTTTAGCAATATACGTTGATTGTGTTTTAAAAACAATATTTAAGGAATTTAAATATTTATTAAGGGATTCATGGGATTAAGATATCTCAAATGTGTTACAAGGTAGAGAGGAGGGCATATTTGTAATAACTGGCATTGTTGACTTATTATCCTTAATACCCGATATACTAGATATGGAATGGTTTAGAGATATGGTTATTAACTGTGCCTTCTTAAACATTAGTGATATTAATAATATATATCTCTTCATGTAATTTTTATTACATAAAAAATGTATTTACTTTGACGGGCAATATTACTGTAACATAAAGGGCATAGCTATTGGTGCCTCATGTGCACCATGCTACTCCAAATTAGTGATGATATTATGGGACAGGAAATATAAGTTCAGTTCTGACTATGCCATTTATTGGAATATGTATTAATGTTTTCTATATGACATATTTCTTTTTTGGGCTGGCAGTCAGGAGAAGTTGACAGAGTTTGTTGCATATCTTAATAATGCAACACAGGTCTTAAGATTTGCATCACATATTACTGAAGAATGCATTATGCTGTTTGGATGTTTTGTTATTTAAGGACCATACTGATGCACAGTTTAGATCAACAATATATAGGAAGCCCACTTGTTGAAATATATATTTACATTATTAACGTAATCACCCTTTTTATCTGAAAAGAAGTCTAGTAAAGGGTCAGCTTGTGCATTTAGCCAGGATGACTGCACAACTAAAACTCTTTGAATCTAAGTAACTTGAATTCAGGGTAATGTTTTTAGAACATGGTACCCCGAAGAATTATTATATAACATATATTAAGAGGTGCTACATAAGAGACATGAAGAAATATATTCACCATTGTTGGGCTAAAGCAAGGAAATTGGTATAGGTGCAGAACTTACAGCTTGAAACATGACAGAAAAATGCACTTTGTACAAGTAAGGTATCTTTGGGTTGTTCTATTGTTCTAGCAAAAGGGGCAAATCTACTAAAAACATTACAGTTCTAATACAGTCACTCAGGGCAGTTGTTCTCATCAGTGTAAACAGTTAAACTGAGTGTGGCATATGAAATAGATATGAGCTTTTGGACTTCCAGATGGTTAAGCATTCAAACCAAAATAGCAATATGGAATGATGTAACAGAAGCCATCACACAGCTGTAATTCTAAGACATAATTCTAACCATAAGATTATTATAAACAGTATTAATAAAGATTTATTTATTTTTAAATATTTTCCTGAAGTTACAAATTATTTTGATGAACTGCCAGGTTTTAGCTACAAAAGAATATTTAATATCAAAAATATATTAGAAGAAAAAGGTAAAAGTAAACATAATATGGTTATGGATACAAATAAATGTGAGGCATGTAATCAGTGTTGTCATATTTTAGAGGGACCTATGGTATTTATAGAAAGTTATAGTAGATTACGCATAAATGGGTCCTACAATTGTAATACTAGTGTAGTCATCCATTTGGCCAAAAGTAAAACCTGCCAAACGTTTTATGTTGGGGAACAGAAGGAACATGTAAGACACAGATTTACTTGTAGACTGTTTCATATGCATACATTTTCTGTGTATTGCTGAAGACTGTTGGTTCCTTTTCAATTACATTTTGTGTAATAAAGATATAGGATTAATAGGCATCTTTCTGTGAAGGATTTAAATAAAATAATGTTTCAGTTGGTTATTTTCTTCTTCTTCTCCTAGGATGTTCCTAAATAAGGTAGGCTAAACTTCCATTCCTCCAGCCACAAATTACACCTTGCTCCAGGGGACATTAAAGCACTTTCAAACCACTAAGGATATTTAATCCCTTCTACATTGTCCTGGGACTGCTCCAAGACCTTGTCCCAGTCGGGTGTGCCCAGACACATCCAATAAATGCAGCCTAGTTAGCTCCTCTAGAAATGAAGGAGATGTGGTTCCGTTCCTGGGATTTCACAAAACACTAAGTCACTCTTTCATTGAGGGTAAGCTCAACAATAGTGTGGACAGACCTCACTGCTACAGCTTTGACCTTTAATCTTGGTCCTTCTGTCACTTACTCAGAGCTCATGACCGCAGGTAACAAAGATGGTGATCACTACTTGGTCACCTGTAAACTTTGTCTAATAACTCAGCTTCTGTTTTACTGCTGCAGGCAGTCCAGTGGAAGAAAACTCAGCCTCATGTTGTCATTTGCCATCATCCATGAACAAGACTCAATGGTGCTTACATTCCCTTGTGCTTTACTCGTAGAAAGCTGAAGTAGAATACCCTTGCCTTAGATTTGAAGGTGCTTATTTTCACCCCAGACAGTTCACATTTAGGAGCAAATCACTGAAGTACATCTTAAAAGTTCCAGTTAGATGAGAACAGAAGGGCAATGACTCCTGCAAGCAAATGATATTCCACCTCTAGGCCCCCAAAGTGGACACCCTCCAAACCCCAGTTGTATCTTAATATCCTATCAGTGACCATATGAGCAGAAGTGATAACAAGATGCAACATTGTTAAAAACAAAACCCAGCTTGAAAATTTAGATTTATTGCCAAATGAAGCTCATACTGGTAAGGAGAGCTTTCTACATTGTGGATCTCATAAGTAAGGGCATTGCATCCAAGACTAAGGATGTTATAACTCCTCTCTATTCAACCCTTATCAGACCACTAATGGAGTACAATGCTCCCTTTTACATGTACCTTACCAGACTCCTACAGCAACTGGAGGGACCACAGAGGTTTCTCACCTAGAAAATTCAGGGCCTGCAAAACATAACCTTCATAGAAAACTGAAAGCCCTGTCACTGTACTCTATATCCTACAGGGTGCTGAGAGGCTGCTTGTGCCTGGCCTACAGAGCAGTCTCTGACCCTGCCCTATTGGTTCATAGGTACATAGGTTCATAGGTTGGTACTAGGCTATCAGCCCTAGAGCCTATACAAGCCTAGCCATAACAATTCCCTGGCTATTTCTTCCCACACTATTTATTTCCCTTGGAAATGCTGTACATTCACAAATCAATTGGAAAAGAGTCACTCACTCCATGGATCTTAACCTAGCCCGTGGCATCAACAGAACATGCTAGAGTGACAGATATGTCTCCCAGAGATTGACGCTCCTCTGGAACAAACTCCCAATTCACAAGAAGCAGAACTCCTCAATTACCCTATTTAAGTGCACCCTAGACAATTGGATGGGAGACTATAAATTCACCTCAGAGGTGGTACCTATGTCTCTCATGGACAGGGGCAGTCAGTGCTGATCATAGACTCACCCTACAAATAAAGACATTTAACCATCGTCAGTTAGGGAACATGAGAAAACATGGCTAGGCTTGTAAAGGCCCTGGGGCCATTATTCTAGTAACCTCCTATGAACCTATGAACCTATCCCTGTATTGCCTACATCATTTTTGACCATTATCATCCACACCTGCATCCTTTATTTCTAAAGACGCCTGCCCATGACTTCAGTGACTTGGGCTACAGTAATATATAACAAGTCACAAGAAATTTCATGTACTGCCTTTTGATAAAAGACATGCCTAGAAAATTAATAAGTTCCTTAAAACATTCCTCCTGCCTTCTTTAAAACAGTCATAGTAGTGGTCAGCACTTCACCATGCTTGCTTAGAACAATCTGTGAAGCCTCATTTTGCCATCCTGACATGTTGGATGGTTTGCCAAAAAATCTCTGAGGCCATCCAATAGTCTTTTCCTGTGGCCTTTCCAAAATCATTCTATGCCACAATTTTAAACTTTGGCAGTCGCTATCACTGTGCCCCTTTTGACCTATGAGTTTATCTATAATTGTAATTTTTTTATATTTTAGAATGTGTGTGTGTGTGTTTGTGTGTGTGTGTGTGTGTGTGTGTGTGTGTGTGTGTGTGTGTGTGTGTGTGTGTGTGTGTGTGTGTGTGTACTGTTAGTTTAAAGCCAGGCTTTTTCCATTAACCAAATTCTTGAAAAATTAATTTATTTGCAAGTTGCTGATTGCATAAATAAAACTAGATAATTTAATATAAAGTGTGGCTCCTGAAAATACTTTAGTATCTTTCCAGTCTTGAATTCAGCAACAAATGTCATTCATTCAAACATGGACAATGGTCTTCTTACATGATCTTTGTCATCTTTAATAGATCATTTGTTATTCATTAATGAACTCAAATATAGGGTTGTTTCTGTCTTTTTTTAATTTCTCCAAGTCTTCTGGGTTTCTAATACCATGATGGGAATGGACTCCATTCCTAAGTCAAAGAATGATTAAAGTTCATGAAATTAGTTTGTTTCGATCTTTGATGCTAGCCCGAAGTGTTCTTTGCAGTACCTGCAATGTGCCCAGTAATGACTCCTTCTGCAATTCATATGGAGTTACATTTATCAGTAACATATCTAAGTACAATTGTAAATTCTTTTTTATAAGACCTGTTGCTTCTACTATTATTAGAACTGTCTGGGTATCCTTTTTCCACATTACCCTTGTTTCTGCCTGCAGATCCTAGTATTTTATAACTTTGTGACTCTCTATACATAAGACACTGTAGTCACTGGGTGTAGCAATTTCAATGATTGATGCTACTTTTGTCTTCTTTTCATGAACTACTAAATCCGGTTTTCTCGCATCTATGTTTTGAACTGTTGGTAATGGGTGATCCCATATGATATAAATGTCATCATTTTCTATAGTGCCTTGTGGCTCATATTTCCAGTGTTTTTCAGCTACTTCAGTATTATGTTTGCACAATCCCCAATGCAGTAGTCTTGCCACAATATTATGCCTTTCAGTATACAGTCCTTCTACCATTAGTATATCACAACCAGCAACAAGATGTGAGACTGTTTTCAATTCTGTTTTACAAAACCTACATTTGTCTGTTTATCCCAAATGTTCAATGGACTTTATAAACCAATGTGAACATACACTATGTTCGGCTGCCAATATTAATCCTTTGTCTTTTGGTTTAAATTCACCTTTTCTTAATCATTCCTGTGTTTGATCCTGATCAACATGAGGTTGTTCCAAGAATTTTCTATACTTGCAACTATATTTATGCATTTCCACATTTCTTGACTTCTCATTTGATCCTTAAACTTATATTCTTTCTTTCTTTTGTTTTTTGATACATTCAGTTGCTGCCTGATTTTTATCTATTTCTAGTTTGATTTCCATTCCAGCTTGATGCCGATATGCTTCTGCTAAACAAAGCAGGGAAGTGACTTTAGACTTATTCTCATCATGTTTTAAAACCTTCACTATGTTTGGGTCTTGTGAGGTCAGCAGATATGTATGTAGTCCTGCAACTGCAGATCTATACATGTTATCAATGTTGAGGAGGCCCGTACCGCCTTCAGAACAGGGAATATGTAGTCTTGATATACACTGATTTTATAAATCATTTGAAAAGCATGAAGGATCCTTTTTGTTTTCCTGTTCAACCAATCCATCACCTTTTGGGGTCAGTCAGTCACTCCAAAAGTGGATGTTAGGAGAGGAAGAGCAAATTTGTTTATAGCTTGGACATTGTTCCTAGATGTCAGCACTGATTTCAGTATTAATTTTAGTCTTCTAAAATATTCCTTACTAAGTTTTATCTTTTGTTCATGTTTTATTGTTGATTCCTCATTATACCATGACCCCCCCATTAATATTCCAAAACGTGCACGCTGATTGGCCAATGTGCACGTTGTAAATCTACTTATACTAATGGAAAAAGTCCGGTCGCCCGGACTTTTTCCATTAGTATAAGTCTTTTTAAAAACACTGTCTCGCTATGTTAAAGGATTTAAAAAAGCAACGGAGATCTCCGTTGATTTTTTTAAAGCTGTCTCGCTATGTTAAACTCCTTTAACATAGTGACACAGTGTGTAAAAAGCAACGGAGATCTTGCTTTCTCCGTTGCTTTTTTTTTAAACCTGTCTCACTATGTTAAATGGGTTTAACATAGCGAGACAGCTTTAAAATAAGCAACGGAGATCTCCGTTGCTTATTTTAAAGCTGTCTCGCTGTGTTAAACCCATTTAACATAGCGAGACAGGTTTAAAAACGGAGAAAGCAAGATCTCCATTCTTTTTTTGCTATGTTAAATGGGTTTAACATGGCGAGACAGCTTTAAAATAAGCAACGGACATCTCCGTTGCTTATTTTAAAGCTGTCTCGCTATGTTAAACCCATTTAACATAGCAAAACAGTAAAAAGCAACGGAGATCTTGCTTTCTCCATTGCTTTTGGCCACAGCTCTGATGTACTGCGAGGCATGCGCAGTACATCAGAACTGCCGCGGATACCAGACAGCTGCGGAAGGGCAGCAAAGAGGCATTATACAATGCCATTATTTAAGAAAAGTAATTATTTCTTTTCTTAAATAATGTCATAGATAATAGCAATAACGCCTGGGTGTGGGTAATGCGATTACCCACGGTTGTCTTTGTTTGGTCCCTCGGGCTTCGCCCTCAGGACCAAACCACGCCAACCGTGGGTAAATCCCGCATTACCCACACCCAGGCGTGGGTTATTGCTATATCAACTCCCTTTTGCTCAAGTTCTCTTACATCACATTCCTGTCAAAGGCTGATGTTTTCTTGATGCTGCAGCTTTCCTGCTTTAACGGTTGCTTTTGCACATTTATCAAGACTTAATGACATTCTTATGTCATTTGAAAATGTGCAGTTGTACTTTCAGCTCCTCATATGATGAAATACACCGTTTTAAACTGTCCACAAAAAAAAAAAAAAAAGATGAGAAGTCTTTAGACTTTGTTTTTTTTTTCTGGGAGCCAAATTATATCTATGACCTAATCTGTTAAGTAGACAGATTAAAGGGTAAAGAGCAAGACAAAAGAACAGCGGTGACAAAGAGTCACCCTGGAATATCACCCTTTGAATTTTTATCTCTGGAATAATAATGTGTCCTTTATCATGACTAAACTGCAAAGTGGTTTGCCATTGTTTTATGGTCACTGTAATGTAATTGATCAGTGTAGGGTGTATCTTATACATTTTTAAGCACTTTTTTATCCAGCAATGTGAGATACTGTCAAATGCTTTTTTTATTATGTAGGTTTAAAGTTTTTAAAACTGTACATTGGTATGCAAAATTTCCATCAGAGGTATATAAAAAAGTGCATGTTTAGCTTTAGTAAATGAGGTGCAGAGGTGCAGACTGTTTGCTTTTCATGTTGTAACTTTATTTGCTTAATGTGTAATTTGAAAAAGGACATATTTGCTAATGTATTTCAACAATGAAGTTAACAAAATAAATATTTATGCAGATGATATCTGCAGTAGAAAGTGCTGTTCTGGTGCTTTCTCTGCACATGGCAGTTTTCCACACACTAAGTATAGCAGATAATAGAGATAACTATGTTTTCTTCTCTAAGAGTAAGCTGCATTGAGCTTGCTTTTTGTCTGATGCACTCAGTCATTTCTCCCATTCTGTGAATGAGTCTGTCAAAGCAAGTAGCTAGAAGAACTTTTCAGCAATGAAGAATAGCTCTTTAAAGAACATACATATTCCCAATCCAAGTCCATCAGACTTATTTTTCCTATTTCCAACTGGCTTTCCTACAGAATATATTGTTCAGCATCAAAATATATATTTTTTGTCTGCTTCTCAATATGTGTCCTGTAATTTACCTTGACAAAATGTTGTTTTCGGCTAACCATCTTGCAAGCTAAAGATATATGGAATAAACACACTGGTATTTAAATGATGACCCTGTCAGGGAAAAACAAACACTGTATCATATTCCCTAGTTATAAGGTCTGTCTGTAAAGCAGTGGACAACCTTTTTCTTCCATTTTTCAAAGACTTCCATTCATACCTTTCAACCTCTTCGAGCAAGAAATCTGGACAAAGTCACAAATAATGGGTGGGGCAAAGGCCCAAAATTAGGGACATTTTGTAAATATTGCTCATAAAAACTTAGAAAGTTGATAGAATAACAGGTTTGCATTAGCATGAATTTTCTAAAGGATATGAAGTCTGAAACTCAAATATTTGCTTTTATTTTCTGACTTTAGTCCTCAATGATTTGTCATTGATTTGCCAGAAAAAAACACAATGCTATGAGAAACAGACCAAAAATACAAGCACAAATCTGGACTTTCTCTGAAAATATGGACAGTTGAGAGGTATGCTTCCATTTATGAGACTGTTTTATAAATATTCATTTTGTATTCTGAGAAAAAAATGCACATGCTTCCATTTTGTGGTAGCCAAAATGTATAAGATCTGCATAGTGCATTTAAAGCAAAGCACTTTGTTAGTACTCTGCCCTAATTTACCCAGCCTCCACCCTCATTACAATACCCAGTTCCAATCCTACCACACAAACTTGTGAGCAGTACAAGCAGATGCAGTTATTTGTGAGTTGAAGCCTAGTCAAACTAGAGGCTAAATGACAGCTTACAAGAGAAAGCCCTGAAGGACCTCATCCACTAATTAAAATGTGCATGGATTTATAAAATATAGCCTAATTTACTTTCAAACACTTGAAAGAAATCAGTGGGCTACTTAAAAATATTGCCATTATTTATCTCTGCTGGTTCACTATATCAACAAGCTACATATTTTCCAGAAAAGCCCACCCTCCAGTTGTACTAATAACCTTGAATCATAACAGACTATAACAATTAAAAAATGTGACCAGTGCACAAGCCTCCCAACATAAATAGTTGGATGCATGCATACTCATAACTCGCTTAAAAGCAGAGGCAGCAAATGTACTGTGCTTGTACTGCTGATGTGTGCACAATATGAACGTGGATGTACATATGCACAGTACATTAATCTCCTTGTGCAGAAGTTGGTCAGAATATACAGAAAATAAAAGGTGAGGGTCTGTAATTTTATCACCTTATTGAAAAAGTGTGAACATTCTTTTACAAATAATGTTATTGTTATTGTATAATGAAAAGAGATAACATTCACCTGAGGGTAAACACAGCTTTACCATTGTCTGCCTTTGGTCATTCTGGGATTATAATTAGTAAACCCTGCATAACCCGCACATCTGAACATGGTTTAAATGATAGAAGCCTGCAAATTACTTCAGATTGAAATCTAAATCTCTTTTGGACTCTGCAGCCTGTGGCAGGAATGAGATGAACTAATGTATAAATAATGCTAGGCAGAATTTACAACTTGAAACATTGATAGAAAAATGTACTTTGTTCATGTAAAATATCTTCTGGTCACTCTGTTGTTCTGGCAGAAAGGGTGAATCTACTAGAAACATCACAGTTCTATTACAGTCACTTAGGGCAGTTCTCATCAGTGTAAACAGTTAGACTAAATCTGGCATATGAAATAAAGATGAGCTTTTGGACTTCCAGATGGTTAAGCACACAAGCCAAAATAACAATACAGAATGATGTAACAAAAGCCATCACATAGCAAATACTGGCAGCAGACTAAAGAATAAATAATGAAACAAAGAGTTGCTAGAAAAATCAGATTTGTATCTTGGCCAGTGTTTATAAACAACTTCAGCTACTACATGACTATGTGAAGTGCATATGTTAGCAAAGTGGATATCTTTGGAAGCATTAGACGTAATCTGCTTTAACTTCTCCATATGTTTTGGATTTGTAATACTTGGGCAGGAATGGACACCATTCCAAAGTCAGGGTATGATTAAAGCTCATGAAATTACTATTGCTTCAGTCATTATTTGCCAAGAGTGCTCTCCATAGCACTTGCAATATACCCATAATTACCTCCTTCTACAGTTTATATGAAGTTATATGCATTGATAGCATATGTAACTATTTTTGCCCTGTTGCTCCTACTACTGTTGGAATTATCTAGGTGTTTTATTCCATTGTGCTCTAGTTTCTGCTTGCATATCCTGGTATTTTATGACTTTATTTTTCTTAGTATACCAGACACTTTAATCACCAAATGTAGCTGTTTCAGTCATTAATGTTGCTATTGTCCTTTTTCCCCATACTATATCCAGTTTTCTTGCTTCTCAAGTGTTGCTGTTTGCCACTAGGGTAATGCCATGTTGCTGCAGTGCCTCCAGCAGCATTTCATTCTCAGATGTGGTGAAGCTGTCCTGCCACAGTCGTGAGGCAGTCATAACCTATATGGCACCATACATTTTTTCATGGGGTTATGTAGAGTGATGTAAAACTACATCCATCTGTTTTTTGTACTTTTATTACTCCCTTGATATGTTACACATATAGCATTATATGGAGTTCATGAAAACCAAACAACCTGGCCTCACAGGTAAACCTTCTTCATGATATTCTTCTTAGTATTTCTGGATAGCTGTACACTTTTGCAAACCAGCTGGCTCTCCAACCTTTACCCATTCCTTTTAGCTTGGCATGCTTTTGGAGAGGAAATCAGTGCATAACGCTCAACCTGAAAACATCAAAAATCTGGACAAGGCCCATGAAAAATAGGTACAAATCTGTATGCTAACTAACATAAAATTTGAATGCACAATTATCTAACCCCGCCCACTCCAATTGAATCATGGGGTGCCAACTTTCAAATGCAAACTGAAGAACAGACACCAAAATATGACACCAGAGTCCCCCTGCAGCCATTGCAAATAAAGCACCAGTATTTATACAGGAAACCACCACAGTATGCATGCAAGAAGTCATTACATACACAGCAGGCATAGTTTGAGATGATTCTAAGCCAAATTGATGTTTCAGTACTTGCTGGAATCTTAAAGGCATCTGACAAAAGGTCATCATTAAGTTCTTCCTGTGGTTCTAATTTGTCCATGACTTGACTTCAAGACTCCTTATTAGCATCAACAATTCATTTTCATTCAAGAATGATTCAGGTTTCTGATCAGACAAGCCACCATCTGATAATCAAAGAACTGGTACACCAGTAGGTGAAGTAGGGTCTTCATAATGACCACCATCCAACACACTCTCCTTTCCTTCCATGTTACAACCACCCTATGGGTCACCCCTGAAAAGATGTAACTAGCCTAGTGGGACAAACCCAGTCAAAAAAAGGAAAACAAAATAAAAATGAAAAGCAGACTGGTGCGTGTGCAGAAGTAGATTAAATGCAGATTTTATATACAGAATATTGAATAAAGGAAATTGGTAGAAGATATTAAAGTTGTGTTGATTTAGTGACTCAGCCTAAATGATTGATTCTAGGAAGTTTATTGTTTTTACGAGAAATGAGTACATATTTTAGAATTTGATAGTTTTTCTGGAGAAATAGTATCCACCATTAGTATAACATTTCCAAAATAAGACATTGCCTGATTGTATTTGTAATAGGTAGGCTGACAGATCTATAAGGTAAGGTTTGTTAGTAACTATGAGAAATGAGCAGCGCAAAACAGTAAGATATATGTGAAACCTCCAAATATGTAAGATATCAGCAGGGTAAAAAGCAAAGTATATTTGCATAGAATTATTATGCTTGAGGATCTTGGCAGGAACATTATATGAATTTGGATGAGTTCATTTTTGTTCTGAGCATCACTCTGAAACTTTATTACTTACTGAGGCCAGGCTTTGCCTACAAGTGTCTAACCTAATGTCTGCAACATTGATTCGTGCATAACTTGTCTTGCACAGAAAATTAGGCTTGCACATTTAAGCATTTTATAGCCATAGAGCCAGCATTTAAAATGATTAATATATTTGCAGCGGGAAAGTTTGGAGTATTTTGCATGTATTTTCTTAATATGAAGCACACTGAGCCATAACATAAGGCTATGGGAACAAAACTAACTTTTCTGGCTTAACCTGAAATATGCTCAATCCGTTCACGTCAGTCCTTACCTGAAATATTCTCAATCCATTCACGTCAGATACCTAATCCGTTCACGTCTTGCAACAGTCCTTTCCATTCACATAGTAGTACCCATGCTTGCAGTCCTTTCCTTCCCGCTCAAGCCAAGTTCTGCAGTACCCATAAGATAATAATAAAAAATGTTTCCTTCCTGCAGCTCACAAGTGTTTCCACCAGTCCTTCCTGCTTGCAGATCTATTTGAAAGCAACAGCCAGCTGGAAATATGTGCACATCCATTCAAACAGCGAATATAGACAGAAATGTGTGCACGTGAGCCCTTGAGCTGAATTCCGACATGCTGGTAGGCCGACGGAGCTGACGTCATTGCGCACGTGATGACATCAGCTCAAAAAGCACGAAAAAAAAATTAAAAAAAAAAAGCTGGAAAGCTGGGAATAATTCAGAAATGAAGAGGTGCCACTCGGGAATTGTGGCACCCCATTATTTGGACCCCAAAACTTGGTAAAAAACAAGTAATTCAGTACGGTTGGGAGGTATGAATCAGTGTCTGCACCTTACCTTTGCTGGTGTAGACTTGGACAGCTGTGTACTGCATGTAATACGTGTTTGTCTTACATACACACCTTTGCATGCTTGGGAGGGCATCAGTGCTACTTTTTTTTAAATAAGAAACATCTTTATTAGATTATCACTTATGACATAGGCAATCATACATTTATGTAAATGAAAACAAACCATATTGACATATTTTCAGTTGCATGCATTATACATCTCTTATAATCTTTCCAGTAATTGTCAGTCAGATATTATAAAACTCATTACATTCCTGCCTTCCCTTAAACCTCATTCCTCCTCCAAGCATCAGTGCTAGTTTGTGCCCTTAGATGGTGTGGCCTTGGTCTGTTGCATCCTGCATACAATTGTGTTGACTGGTTGAGCTCCCCTCCCACAAAAGTATATTTATCAAAAAAAAAAAAACTTCTGAAACAATTTTCAGTGAACCTACGAGGTATTATTTTGCAGGGGAGGTTCTCCTGTGCATCCTCTATGTGAAAGGGCACCGCATGCATCCCCAAACTTGTATATACCCACTCTACGGTCACAGAACACTGGAGAAAAGAGAAAGCTCCACTGTTGCAGAAATTTGTCTTGCCACTTTTTTTCAGTCTACTGACATTTGTAGAAAAGGCTGTGGTAAGACAAATACACTCCTTACTGTACATGGTATATATATGTAAGTGCACATTCATTTTACATGCACATTTTTTTCATTCATTGCTGGGATGTGACATCAGTTGGTACACAGTGTTCTTGGTATTATACTTTTAAATAGCTGTATACTTCACAAGATTCATGTATCTATCCATGTCTGTCAGATTTATGCTGTGCAATTATTGTTTGTTTTGCATCAGTGAGCAAATACTCTCTGCAGGTTATGGCATACTAAGAGTAGACCGGCTAAACAAGAAAGGAGGCGGTGTAGCTATAATATTTAAGCAGCATCTAAACATTCAGATCGTAAAATCATCAGCTCCACAAATAGGCAATGAAGAAATAATATATACCAACCTCAAAATAAACCAAAACAAAACCATCAACATAATTGGATGCTACTTCCCACCTGGCCAAAACATCCCTCCACTAATAAACCTCCTCAGCTGGTCTACCCACCATCTCCCCCAAGAAACATTCATTTTAAGTGATTTCAATATTGACTGGCAATCCTGTTCTGGCAACCATCCAACCCATCATGTAAACCTTCATGGCTTCACCCAACTAGTCCAGTCGCCAACCAGGATAAATAAAAACTCCAGCAAGCACACTACCCTGGATTGGATACTAGTCAGTAAGAGTCCCCAGTCATATATAACAGGCTGCTTATCTCATAGCCTCAGTGATCACTTCCCAACATTCCTACTCAAAAAATACCTATACCAAGCTAAACCTGTCATCTACCATCAAATACGTAAAAAACTAAACTTTAACCCACTCACATTTATCTCATCCCCTCAAAGAATGTACCTGGCATCCTCTAAAGTACCTCAGTCTTGATGACGCAGTTGAATTTTTTAATACTACCTTCCTGAGCATCCTTAATTACCTTGCCCCCATAAGACTTTCCAGAATCAAAGCACAACCCTCCCCATAGCTACAGAAAACCACTAAGTCAGAAATGAAAAACAGGGATAAAGCCTGGGAGCACTGGTACAAAACCAAACCCCCCCTCAACTAGACAGAAATTCCTAGAACTACGCAATAGAGTCAAAAAGCTAATAAAACATGACAAATTCCAATACTACCAGTCTGCCCTAGACTCCTCCCAACACAGCCCCAAATAATTCTAGTCCTCCATAAACTCCATCTTCCACCCAGGTAAAGTCAATACCCCTCCTCCTAACATCCCTCACTCCTCAGAAAATATTGCTACCTCATTCAACACACACTTCACACAAACCATACTATCACTAGCTAAACAACACAACCCCCCTCCCCTCCAACCCACACCTTCAACTAGTAATCTCCCCACTGCCTTCTATTTTTCTCCTGTACCTACCTCCAACATAAAAACCAAATTAGCAGCAGACAACCTCCCAAGTGAATACCTACAAATTGCAGCTGATGCTCTGGCCTACCCAGTATCCATCTTGATTAACCGATCTCTGTCAGAAAGTTACGTTCCCACACTGTGGAAAGTATCACATATAATTCCACAAAGGCAGACCCTCCACAAAACTAACCAATTACTGCCCCATAGCTATTCTCTCTCCACTCTCCAAAATACTAGAGAGATGCATACACTCTCAGGTCTCAGACTACCTCCTTACTAACAACCTCCTTTCCAATACACAGCATGGTTTCCGACCAAACCATAGCACCACCACTGCCTTACTCTCCTTTACTAACACTATCCTTCAGCATAAAAACAATGGCTATCACTCCTCTGCTACTTTCCTAGACCTATCTAAAGCATTTGACATGGTCCCACACAAACAACTTATCTCTGTCCTCAATAACCTATCCTTCTCACAATCAGTCACCAACTTGTTTCAGAGTTACCTGTCTGACCGCCAACAATCCGTTGTATGGCAGAATGACATATCTCCCCAACTACCTGTCTTCATAGGGGTTCCCCAAGGATCCATCCTTGGACCCCTACTCTTCTCTGTTTTCACCAATAATCTAGCCTCTGCCACCAAACATGGCACACTGATACAATACGCAGATGACTCAACCATCATCTGCTCAGCCCAGTCCCTACCCAAACTGCAAAAAGTCACACAGGAAGCCTTTTCCTCTGTTGAAACTTGGTTATCCGATGCCCAATTAATACTCAACCCAAACAAAACTAAACTACTCATCTTCCAACCCACCAAACATACTCAAAACAACTCTCACTTTAACATCACAACAAAAGACAACACCACTACATACCCAACTGAACACACCAAATTGCTAGGAGTGGCAATAGACAATAAACTAAAATTTGACATTCACATATCCATGACCATAAAAAAAAAATCCACAAAAAACTAGGAGTGCTATACACAAATAAGCAACTTCTCACCAAAGCAGCAAAGATTTCAATAGCAAATTCCCACCTTATCTCCACTCTACTTTATGCCTCTCCAATATATACCAACCTAAGGCAATGCGATCTAAACAAGCTAGAGACCTGCTACAACAAAATCGCCAAATTCACCACAGGGGCATCCTACCGTAGTCACCACTGTCTCTCACTTAATGAACTGGGCTGGCTTGAACTCCCTCACCTCCTTCAATGGTATCAACTCTCATTCGCCCACAAACTAGTAAACCAACTACTAAATGTCCCATCCCTCCAGAATCTACTCCAACCCTATCGCACCACCAGACCACTAAGATCCAGCAACAAAAATCACTTGCAGATCACTAAAGCCAATAACTCTGCTGGTGAAGCACCATTCTGTTGCACCATAGCCAAATTATGGAACTCCCTCCCACCCACAATTACCTCCAAACCATCATGCACCTACTTCAAAACTTTACTAAAAGCGCATCTAAAAACATGCTGGCTATGCCCTTGCAACTCCCACTCTAATATCACCCACCCCATCCAACCACTACCTTTCTTTCCACTCCACTAACTACCTTGATTATAGCAAGCTCATAAGCCAGTACTTATACAGCAGGAACTTCTTCTTGTAACATTTGTTAATCTCTGTTATGCACTTCACAGATAAAAGATTCTAGTTGTCTACTGATGTACTATGTTCTTCATCTGTAAATATGTTGTAAGTAATTGCTATGTAAATTGTTAATCGCTATTTAATCCAATGTAACTACTGCCTGCTTATTTTAACTGTGGAGCTTTTCTCCCCGGGACTTCGCTGAAAATGGACCTACGTCCAGTCGGACACTCCCGGTCAACAAATATAAATAAATAAATAAATAAATAAATAATCTTGAACAAGAATTCTTTGTATGTTAGATACGTATGTGGGTACATACCTGAAATATCATGGCCATGGTTGCTACAGTCTCCACTTGTAGCAGGAACAAATCCTAGGCATGTTATATGTATGCACATTCTTTGTGCATTGTATCTGATTCCTTTTACATTATTCCATCTTGATAACCATTTGGAATATCAGGCCATTTCTAGAAATACTCCCTTTTCTCTCAGGTATGGCAATTTCAGAGTTAGTATATATATACGTTTGGGAGGTGTGTGTGTGTGTGTGTGTGTGTGTGTGTGGGGGGGGGGGGGGCTTGTTCCCTGAAAAAAAAAAAAAGAAGTTTAAAGGAAAAAGTGATCTTCAAGATATACTGTTTTCCTTGGTTTTCAGCCTCACCATGGATTGTATAAGCTAGGAAATGAGAGGTTGCAGGCATTTACGACTAGGGACTGAACAATTCACTGGTACATAATAGAAGGAATACCTAGAGTGCATTTGCCAAGGGGGATCTCAGTGGTGCTATTTCTATTATTGTTCAGCTTTGACAGGAAGTTTGTGGTACAGTGGAGGAGGCCTTTACAGGAAATGTGGCCCCCACCATGAGGGAGATGACCAGCATCATGTTGGCCATTCTACAGGTACAAGAAGCATGACCCCACTCAGACCCATATGGATAAGGTGTTCCACCATTTAACATCAGCCCAAATTTACATGCCAGTGGTACACTTGTGTAATCTTACCATGGTGCCTTCATGCATGTTTTAGACATGTGCAACACATAGCCAATGTGTGAAAGTGAATATGTAAAATATTAGACAACATTTTCTAGAATTTATACATTAATAATGTGTAACTCTACTATGTTAACTTTATTTTAAATAACAAATTGCATGCACCCATATTGCACATGTCACAGTGCTGTAAGATGTTACTGTTCTCTAAATGACCAGGAATCAGAAAGTGAATATTTTATGGCTTCACAAAAGAAAAGGATTGGGAGATAATTATATTTGCATCACTTTTGTTGTCCTAAGATAGTATGAAGACATACAAATTTTGGAATGGAACAGCCATTGCAGTAGAGCCTAATAATTAATATGGTTTGGAACATGTAGAAAGTAGAGGAAAGGACATTGATTAGGATGATGACAATTAAATAATACACACATGCATGCACACACCCCGCCTGTGTGCATATGTATTTGTGTGCATCTGTATACGTGTGTTAGGAACACACACATACATACACATTCATATGTCAGTGCATGTGTGACTACTTATAAAAATAACTATTGCATATTTCTCTCTGGATGTATTCACACTGTACTGTAACTCACATATACTATTATACATGCTACATACATCTTTATATACATACAGATATATATATATATATATATATATATATATATATATATATATATATATATATATATATATATATATATATCTGTGTGTGTGTTTGTGTGTGGATACATATACAGTTACACATTTCCATTTTGATTTGTTTTTATTTAAAGGACATGAAGTACACACAAAGGCATATAATCTATTTCTCTGATACACACGCACACACACACACACACACACACACACACACACACACACACACACACACACACACACACACACACACTCATATGTTTCTGTATGCACATGTAAGATGTGTGCTACACACATGCACTTTGTGTGTGTGCGTGTGTGTGTGTGTGTGTGTGTGTGTGTGTGTGTGTGTGTGTGTGTGTGTGTGTGTGTGTGTGTGTAACAGAGAAATGGATTATATGCCTGTGTGTATACTTCACACACATACTATATATATATATATATATATATATATATATATATATATATATATATATATATATATATAGGTAAACACAGATAGACAGACACAGTCAGACATGCACATTTAAACACAGTTAAGTACTTCTGATTTACATATGTTAAAGCAAATTCAGCTGTATATTATAGTACTTATCATGGATCTATGTGTACCAGATATGCATCCCCCTCTGGAAGGATGTCACAAAAAAAAGCATAAAATACCTTTTTATGAACAGTATCAGGGAACCTAGTTGATAGGTTTGCCACTTGTCTCTTTTTCTGCAGTTCTGTCCTCTATGTGTGTGGGGCGGGGGCTTGAAAATGGGAAATGTGTATGATACTTTACAAGAAAAAATATTTTCTGACTTTTCTCCAAATGTCACAGAAATGTTTGATGCTACATTTAAGTTATCTTAACATATAAACTATTGTATATAACCACCATTTAAAGATTAACATTTCAATATTGTGATGCTGCTTATGTAAATTTGTCAGAAGAGGTGACAACTGCCTTTAACCACTTGACTGATCTAATTGCTTTGTATTGTTATGATAGGGAGTGCACTTTTCACTGTATCCTGGTAAATGCTGGAATCTTACCTTTTCTGACATAACTTTGACTACACATAACTTCTCCCTTCAAACAGAAAATTAAAAAAAATTAAACTAAAACATTGGCTTTGTTCCTGCAGTACACGCAGTACACCTTTTTCTTTCTTTTTTACTATATCTCTCTCCTTCTCTTCCCATTCATTCCCATCTGTATTTCTCTATTTCTTCTCCTTTTTAATCGACCTAGGTACATTCTATGTAAAATTATGGTATTATATGGTATTAACTGCTCAAATGTGCTTGCTTCTCCTTGAATCTTGCATTCTATGTGCTGTGATTTTCTATTTTGTTAATTCTTATAAACATTTGTGATATTTTGTAATGTAGTGTATTTAGTGGAGCTTTTCTCCCTCGGCCTCTGCTGAAAATGGACATGTATCCAGCCAGACTAGCCCGGTCAACAAATGTAAAATAAAATAAATAAAATAAATAAAATAAGTTCTCCTTCTCTCTGCTGTAAAAACAGTGGAAAACAGTTCCACAGCTTTCTGTCTTTTTTATAGCAGCTGCTATGCTTCTGATATTAGCAGGATTAATGGTCCATCAAAGATTGACAGCAGTGCCTGACGGGGTAAACTGCAGATTTATCTGTGTCTATGGTATGTCATGCAGGTGGAGACAAATTCCTCTACAAAGTATATGAAAAGTTAAATTTAAAAAAAGTGGGTGGGATTTCTCTTCCTTTGACTCCAAGGCATGGAAATGAAAAATTTGAAAAGTACAAGCAGGTTTCTGGTACTTACACAATCCTGAAACCATATTGTAGAGAGAAAAGAAACCTAAGGACTGAGTTAAACTGTCGGAGAGGGCAAAGTTTTCCTTCAAAAAAAATAAATTTCATTTCCTAACCCCTGCTGCATTACTGTCACAGTTCCTGCCTCCTGGCTTTCTCCATGATGTTAGAATACTGGGAGTTAGGAAAAAAGAATGGGCCAACCGGGGATGGAGGCTTCATAGGTTCATAGGTGCTTACTAGGCTAACGACCCCAAGGGGATTTTTAAGCCTATCCATGCATCCAGAATCTCTGACAAGTTCATGTATCCTTGATAAGTGTAATCATGGACTTGGGAGATGAAATATTTGCAAGCAGGGGCCTGGGAGATGAACCATTTACAGGTTGCCTCTGTCCAGAGGTACATATGTGCCATGGTCTCCGAGGAATCATAACCAAACAGAGAATATAAGTTAGCTAGCAAACTGTTTACTTGCATTGCAGGTATATGATTTTATTTATTGTTGATTGACTGGGTTAGTTCTACTAGGCTAGTGGCCTCTTTTCAAGGGAGACCAGAGGTGGTATTTACACTACTACTGTGGGAAATATGGCCAGGTCATGATGCAGTTAGAAATAATTAAAGTGATATATACTATCATGCCATAATAATGGTAAAGTTGATGCATAGCTGGATGGCAGGGGAGGGGGCAAAGAGGACATCCACCCTGGGCTCAAGGTGTTAAGGGGAGCAATCAAAGTACCAAATGGGCTTTTAATATAATGCCAATACTGTTACTGCTGTTAGTGTTGATGGGTTTAGTAGGTGGTAATGTAACTACAGCAAACAGTTTAAAACAGAAAAAAACGGAATCCCCCCTCCTTTTTTTTCTTGCTCCTCAACTTAGAGTCAAAGAGTGCAGATCATGGAGAATTGCTGGAGAACTGACAGTGCTCCTCTATAGACCCCCCCCCCAAATCGGGACTGGACTTTTTTTTTGCTCAGGAGAGCAGCTCGAGGAGAAGACTTAATGAGTGCATGCAGATCGAGGAGAAATGACGAATCTCTTCTACAGACAAATTGGAGATGGAGGAATGGGCTAGAGTTCATTGCCCTTTCTGTTTACTGAAATTTACTAGTTTTAATACTGCATATGTAATCCCCACTTGTACACAGACTCTGTGTCCTGTTTGCCACAGTCTGTATCCTGTTCCATACTGTATGACTACTGTAATTTATGTGACTGCCAATGCTAAGTATTTTTTTTTATTCTATTTGCTTATGTATTAACCTGATAAGTAAACTTATCAAGATCAGACCCTTTTTAGCCATGACCTAGGTCACAACAGCAAGGTTAAATGTAGTAAATGGACTTCAGAGTAGCCAATCAACCAGTATGTTTTTAAGATGTTGGAGTTGAACAAATTAAGTAGAGAAAAATCCAGAGATGGAGAGAACATAAAAAAACTCCACATAGACAGTAACTAGAACTCTATCTTGAACCCCAGATCCTAGAGGTTTGACACAAGAATCTTAGTCGGTGAGCTACATTGGAAGTAAACCTGACCAATGAAGGATAAATCCCAGGATAGCTCATGTCCCTGGCAGATACTGTAACTATAATAAATATCATGTTCTGCTGCAGCAACATATATGTCTCTCAGCAAACAAGTAAGGAAACAATAATGCTTGACAAGTTGGGCATTATCAGAGAAATAATGAACTGCCCAGGGTGATGCTGGGCTTCAGCACACTGGAAGATCTCTTATTTCCTGATAATGCCCACCCTGTCAAGCATTACTATGGGCTGTCTGTTAAATTATGTATTTGTTATTTTTAATGAGTATATTCATTTTTTGTATTTTTGATGTAAATTAGTTCTTCTGCTTAATGTTTCA
The DNA here is from genome assembly GCF_019279795.1 of Protopterus annectens. Classification (NCBI taxonomy): domain Eukaryota; kingdom Metazoa; phylum Chordata; order Ceratodontiformes; family Protopteridae; genus Protopterus; species Protopterus annectens. The sequence continues at coordinate 648,110,178 of NC_056737.1, forward strand.
AACTTGTTGTAGCACAGGAAATTCTCATTGGAGGAAGTGTTTTACATATAAAATATAAGTTTATCAAAGTATTTAGTGTCCACCCACACATACATACAGAAAAACGCACACACACATGATCTCACAGATGCAGAGGCACAGAATCAGACACATATGCACAAAAAACATGCATAAAGCATAACAACACCCATGCTCTTCATTCTGTGTAGCTAGCTTTAATTTACACCTCTGATTGACACTAGACCTTTTCTTGGAGCATACATGATTGTAAAATGGTAGAATTGGTCAGAATTTGATGAACTCCTGGCAAACAGCTCAAACCAGTAAATCCATTTTGTATTTAAGAAGCAGATCAAAACTTTTCATGTGCACATTATTAATTCTTTTTTGGCATATCAACATTCTGATGAGTCAGACAACGCAATGCTGAAGATGTCTTATCCAACTATCTTTAAATGAAACTTACACTCTTCATCATTATACCAATGTTGCAGTAGCCTAAGCTTCTCTTGCTAAGAATTGGATGTCCAGTTAGCTTCCAAAGCTTTAGGGCACTTTCCATGGGTCTAGGTCAGATAAACGAAAATACAATCTCTCGAACGCTCATATGAGCAAATAATCATAACATCGAAATTTGTATTGTGGGGGGCTGTGCCTCCCACACCCCCGCTAAATATATATTCCTACTCCGAGGTCACACTATAGTGAGGAAAGGCAAATATCCACTCTTCACTGTACTGCAATCCCACAATACCACTTCCGATGTTATGATTATTCGCTCATATAAGCATTCGATAGATTGCATTTTCATTTATCTAAAGTAGACCCCTTTCCACATGCCCATACTATTGTGGAGCTTGAGGGTGAGCTGGTATAAAAATAGATGTACAGTCACCAAAAAGCAGAATTTTCTTGCTATTGAAACAACCAGTAGTCTCACTCTGCTGTGGCTTTGTAGTTTCAATGGCCCTCTACTTGTATCTTCAAAGTGATAGATAAGTAACCCTGTTGGAGACTACCTTCCTTTTTTATGAGAAAAGTGTTATATTTTTCTAGGAATATATATCTAATAAAAAGGAGATGTGTACATGCAGTCAACAGATACACTACAATGATCACACATGTTTTGTCATTTTTGTTCAGGGAAAAAACATGATGCTCAGTCTTGTTAAGTTTATTTATACATTACTCCTTGGACCCCAAGAAGTAGTTGTGGTACCCTTTTACTGCATCAAGGTTCTGGCTCCTTGGACATTTCCAAAGAAAAAAAAACAGAAAAGTTTAGGGTAGTCTTCAGTTTTCACTCTAGTTGCCTTCTTACCATGGTGTTCAGTGGATGATTCTGCTGTAGCCATCTCGGTGCCCTCGAATAGTCCATACAGTTCTCTAGACTCCTCCGCATTGCTTTCCAGGAAGATGGTAAAAGCCAAGGCTTGGACACATCCTCCAAGGACATTCATAAGTCTGCTTAAAGCAAATGGGAACCACTCTTGCTTGCATCAAAGGGAGGAGCTGAAGTTATTCTCATACAAGGCCATGTTGAGGATTCAGATTCCTGAGAAGATGTCCATATGTCCGAATGCTCTTTTTTCCAGCAGATACTCCCAAGAAAAGGAAACACAAACTGAGGTATACTTCTGCTCCTGTGTCATCTTCATTGGAGGGAGTAAAGAATGATTGATTTAACTTTACAAAGGGTTTATTTAAAGTATTTCAGTCTTTACAACCAGAGTCTTTCCAGATTTGTAAAACAAGAAGGTCACCCACTTCATTGGATTTTGATTCAGAATCTGAAATTCAAAAATTGGCTTAGGTTATGCTTCACAGGTTTCTACACCAGAGAACTGTGAGTCTGAGTCTGAAAAAAAATTCCTTGAATTGCCGAGCAGAATTTTCTCTTTATGACACTATTGGCAGAATGAAAGATTTATTTAAGTGGGATCAAAAGAAATTGTCTGAGACCCAAAGTTATTGTGAATTGTTACAGATGATTCCTCTCAACCAGATATAACAACCTTAGAAAATGCTTTTATTGCAGCCAGCAGTTCTCCTGACAGTCAACCACCAACCTTTAGAAAATCCAGTAAGTTGTATAAAGTTCCTCATACCCATGAATATATTTTAGACCCCCCCTAGGCAGATCCTGCAGTTGTCTCTCTTTGAAAACCAACTTCTTCCGGACACTTATTGGCTACTAATCCTATTCCATCTAACAAAGATGGGAGAGCCTTTGATAGGTTTAAGATAAAGGTTTATACTTATTCTGTGTGAGCTTGTACAATAGTAAATTGTCAAGGTCATGTGTCTAAAACTCCTTTGGCTTCTTTTGACAATGTGAAAAAGTTGATTTCTGAGCCTCCTTACTCTAAAACTATGGTATCATTGAATTCCATACTTTCTTCTGTATCTGAGATAATTACATCATTGAATTCTGTGCTTTCTTCTTTATCTCAAATGATTAAACACTCTATTTAAATGTTCCCATGATGCTGTTGATGCTGTGTTCATGGTGGCTGTGACTGGATCAATGAAGAGGAGATTTGCTTGGCTGCATACTCGGAATTTACCAGAAGATATGAAAGTGGAATTTCTGAATGTGCCTCTAGAGAAAGAATTTTTATTAGGGCCTTCCTCTGCTGAACTCCTCAAAAAGTTTGATGAAAGGAGAAAGTTGATCAAAGGGGTCTCTCAGCTATATCGATTTCTTATTTTAAAATATAATAGAAACTTTCCTTCCAGCCCAGAATCCTTCTATAGGAAACAGTATGAACAACCCCAACAGAAGATGGGTAAACAAACATTTAGGAAGCAATGGCTTAGAGGTTCAAAAAAGAAAGGAGGCCCTTCCTAATCTCAATGACAATCTAAAAAGGCAGACTGAATATTTATCCCATCAATCCCTTTCCCCTCTCCATTTGGGAAATCCAGTAAAGCTTTCCTAAAACCTACGTTTTCACTTTCATTTTTTGTACAAGATTACCTCAGACATCCAGGTCCTGAGAATCATTCAGAAAGGTAACAACTGGCAGTAGTATTCTCTTTCTTCTTTTCAAGGGATACCTCCACCTCCTTCATATCAAACTTCCCTGTATCCTCCTATAATGGATCAAATGCTGTACTAGGGAGTCATACAGTCTGTTCCATTAGATGAAATAAAAAAAGATTTTACACAAGGTTCTTTCTGGTGCAAATGAAAGAAATAACTTAAAGACCTGTCCTGGACATTCATTTCTAAACTGTGATATCAAAATTCATGATACAGTAAACTCTCAGTTAACTGGCACCCACGGTAATTGGTAGATGCCAGATAACTGTAGTTTCTGGTTGCTTGAGAGTTACTATTTAAAATAGGCCTGACTAATACTGTACCCTATACTACCCTATACTATTTGTTTGGTTTGACTTGTTCACAGGTTGGGGAGAGAGGGAATTTATTCCTATCTTACTTCATAAAACTCTAAAAACTCTAAAAATGTAAGGTATGTTTCTGCAGGGGGAAAACAGAAAGTGCAACACATGAAAATTGTGCTGTATTTCTTTGGTATCTCTTTGCTGGTTGCTTGAGAGTGCCAGTTGCTTGAATTCCATTTAACTGAGAGTTTACTGTACTCTGTCTTCAATCTCTGTTACCTCTCAGTCCTCCTCACTGTTTTCTAGTAACTCTAGATTTAAAAGATGCCTATCACCACATTCCCATTCTTGGATATTTCAGACAGTTTTCAAGACTGTCTGTGTCTGGATCACATTTTCAGTTTTCTGCTTTACCATTTGGTTTGTCAACAGCTACAAGACTGTTTATAAAATGTCTAGCTTCTGTAATAGCCCATTGCAAGTTAAAAGGCACTTACATATTTCCATATTTAGATGGCTGCCTTATATTTGCTGACTCTTTTCTAAATTGTCAAGAATCTCTTTTCTTTGTCAAAAACCTGTTTCCCAATATAAAGTTTCATGTGAATCAAGAAAAATCTTCTTTTATTCTATCCCACAAGATAATGTTTCTAGCTTGCCTCATAGATTCAACCATCAAGATGGCCTTTCTTTCTCAAGATAAAGTGGACTTTACTAGGAACTGTTTTTGGCATTTTTCAAGTCTAGCTTTCACAATAGCCAGGTAATATCTTAAGATTTTAGGATTTACAGCCTCTACAGTTCCATAATTCCTTTAGCCAGACTATGTATGAGAAATAAAATCAGTGGTTCCTCAGATCAGTTTACACCCAACAACAGCACCCCTCTTTTTTTTCAGATTCCAGTGCTGGGCTTTGTATGTTGGGGAAATTGCATGGTAGAAGAATCACTTGCCCCTCGGTCCAAGTCTCCCTTTATCCCCTCAAGCCCCCACTCAGTTTATAAACATGGATGCATCTTATTTTACTTGGAGTGCAGTGTCCAAAGGGTTGAAGGTTCAGACTTTATGGAACTAGCAGGACAAACTGAAGGACACAAGTATCACAAAAATGATGACATTGATAAATGCTCTCAGATCTGTAAACCATTTCTGGAGTCCAGGATTTTTATCTCTATTAGTCATCATAAGACAGCACCACAGTTATGTAGTACATAAACAGGGAGATCCAGATCTTATCCCATTGACAAACTGGCTATGATAACCCTGGAACTAGCAATTTAACACAGTTTTTTTCCTTTCATGTTGTTTACATTTTGTCAGACCAGAATTTTGCTGCAGACAAATTCAACAGGACCAGGTCAGATCTCCACAAATGGAAATTATATGTAGGCTTTTCCAGGAAATCATCCAGTTATGGGGAATACCTCATGTTTGCTGACATCTTTTGCAGTTGTCGATAACTGCCCTTTTGGGGATTTTCTTTTTTTTTGTGTTCTTTGGGGTTAATGTCATCCAGAAAAGGTAAATGCAAGTGTGGGAAACAAATTCCCCATAAAGACCTCCACGATAAATGTCTTTTTTGTCTAGGAGCTTCTGATGACAATACGTCTTGTTCTACTTGTCAGCCATCCCTACCAAAAACCCTTCACAGTAGACTTTCTCCCCTTTCCTTGCATCTTGAGAACCAGCATCTTAAGCTTCTTGCTAAAGATATTGTGGAAGGAATCTCCTGCCCTGAGGGTCAGCCATTAGGGAAAAAGAAGGTGAAAAAGGTACAGTCAGAATCTTCTACTGTCCAATCTCTGTCAGGTGTTTCTTCTGAGGTCATTACAAACCCGGAGGCCTGCCTAGCTGTGTTGTCGGATTTCTCTGCCACAACTGTGTCGGAGGCCAGTGAGGGTTCAGCTGGCAGCACATACGAAGAGGCTTTGCAGGTGTCCATTTCGTACGTTCAGGGAGAACCACAGTTGATTTTTAATGAGGGGCCTAGGGGAGTTCCTCAGTTTTTAGGTGGGGAAGAAGTTCCTACTATGGTTCTGGACTGTTGTCCTGGGTCTGAGCCTTCTCAGTTTTTTTGAGGGGACATTTCCTTAAAAAAAAAAAAAAATTAAACATGTTTCTTCTGCTCCTAGGAATCCACAAAGGGAGTGGCAGGCCTTCACTCAGGAGCTATTTACTGCATTAATGTCCTTAAGCCCTTTCAAAGGGTTTTGTTTCCTGCTCCTCCTCTTTGATCCTCTACCCCTTAAAAGACTTAGAGTACAGGATTCTTCTGAGGATGAGTTGAATTTGGATAATGAATCCCTGACTTATTCTACTCAAATTCCCTCTCCTTTAGAAGGATGAATCTATTAGTCCAGATGTTCCTTTTGAGGAAATTTCTTTTGGGACACACTCTCTACGATGATGGATTTTTTTAAGTGGGATTGTGCTCTGGTCTTTGATATCCATGAGGTACTATGAGTTGCTGCAGTTGGAATCCCCTAAACCTGTGGCTATTCCTCCTGTTTTGCCTGCTTTGCTGGATGCTTTTTCCAGTGCCTCTCATGCGTCTGATTCTCTGTCCCCTGCTTCCAAGAAGAAGACAGGTTTTATAGGTTGCCTGAGGATTGTTATTTCCTATATGAATGTCCTGCTGCTGACCCCTCTCTCATGCTTGTAGCCTTTAATAAGCCATCTCAATTTCTTCCTTTACCCAAGTTATTGCCTTCTGACAAGGAAAACAGAACTATGGAAAGGATGAGTAAGAAGGTTTACACTTCTGCTACCCGAGCTTTTAGGGCTATTAATTATTAGATCCATATGTCTAGGTATGTGTTGGGTATTCTTTCCCAGTCCTGTCAACTTATTTCTGATTTTCCAGACTCTGAAGGTAAAACTTCTGTTCTTTCCTTGATGGGGACTTCCTCTCAAGTCATTCATCATTTATTAAATGTAGTTATGGTGCAGCAGATGCCTATTCTAAGGCTGCTGTGTTTGGCTCAGTGAAGAGGAGGTATTCTTGGATTAGGCTTCAACCCAGACCTCCCAACCATACCGATTTACTCAGTTTCTACCGAGTTTTGGGGTCCAATTAATGGGGTGCCACGATTCCCGAGTGGCACCCCTTCATTTCCGATTTTTTCCAGCTCTTTTCAAATTTTTTTATTTTGCGCCGTTTTGAGCTGACATCATCGCTTGCGCGATGATGTCAGTGCCATCAGCCTGTCGGAATTGAGCTCAGGGGCTCATGTGCTTTCCGGTTGACTGAAAGTATTGATTTCTATAGAGGTTTGGCTGTGTGTTCTCAAATTCCATTCCGGCTGTTTGAAAACTTTTAGCGCGGAATCAGAAATGGAACAAGCAACTGCTGCAGACCTTTGGCTGTGCGTTTGTTGTTGGACTCGGACTGGAGTACTGGCTTGATTAATACTTTGGCTTGCTTTTGTATGGAGCGGAGGTAGCTGATGCCTGGTGAATTAATGCTTTGGTGGCCAGAGGAAATGGCTCGGCTTTGGCTGTTCTGCATTGAGGCAACGATGGCTGCTACTTTGGAGTTATTAGGTGAGAGTGAGCTGCTTAAGGAAACGGTGTGTGTCACCCAAACTGTAAGTTGCAGCAGTCATAATGTACCTTTCAGCTACACTGCTTTTTGACAGTCTATTTTTCTCCTTAAAAAAAAATCTTTTTTTTATTTAATGATGTAAGTCAGAGCAACTCACGTTTTTTATTAAAATAGATAAGCGCTTTTGTCTTGTGACTCGTCTTTAGTTTAATAGAGATGACGTCTCTATTAAACTAAAGATGAGACAAAAGTGCTACTGTGTTCTCAAATTCCATTCCGGCTGTTTGAAAACTTTTAGCGCGGAATCAGAAATGGAACAAGCAACTGCTGTAGACCTTTGCTTTGGCTGTGCGTTTGTTGTTTGACTCAGAGTAGTGGCTTGATTAATACTTTGGCTTGCTTTTGTATGGAGCGGAGGTCGCTGATGCCTGGTGAATTAATGCTTTGGTGGCCAGAGGAAATGGCTCGGCTTTGGCTGTTCTGCATTGAGGCAATGATGGCTGCTACTTTGGAGTTATTAGGTGAGCGTGAGCTGCTTAAGGAAATGGTGTGTGTGTCACCCAAACTGTAAGTTGCAGCAGTGATAATGTACCTTTCAGCTACACTGCTTTTTGACAGTCTATTTTTCTCCTTAAAAAAAATCTATTTTTTATTTAATGATGTAAGTCAGAGCAACTCACGTTTTTTATTAAAATAGATAAGCGTTTTTGTCTTGTCACTCGTCTTTAGTTTAATAGAGATGAAGTCTTTATTAAACTAAAGATGAGACAAAAGTGCTATTCTATTTTAATAAAAAAAATGTTAGGTGCTCTCTTAGACTCCTACAGACTTGTTTCAAGCAACAGTTTAGCTTTGGAAGCAATGAGCTATACACAATATATCACTCTATGGATGAGTAAAGAGAAGATGTTTTACTACTTAATTATAACAAATGCTGCAAGTAAGGATTCAAAGGCATTGAAGTAACTAGCATTAAATATAATGTGATGCCATAATGTTTTAAATTCAGTTTTATACGATGTATTCTAGTTTATCACAAGTGACAGTAAATACAGTTAATATTCATGTAAAGTTTTGTAAACCTTAAGTTACATGTATACTATTCTTAGGACATTCATGCATTTATATTTTCTGTATGTTAAAAATGAACTGCTATGTATTCAGTTCTTTGCTGACCCATTAGAAACAGTCTGGATAAATATAGTATCATTTATGCTTCTGGTGATGGTACTTGGAGGGGTGACTGATCTGCCTGGCTTTATATAAATGTTAAATATTTAAAATGTTGACTTCTTGCTGTATGTCTAGATAATTTAAGCTGAATATCCTCCAGGATTTTAAATGGTCTTTCAGTCCCCTGAAATGTGTTATCCTTCATTTTAAATGCATATATCTCTGGTTGCCTAGTTCCTGTTTTGGAATGGATCCAGTATTGTTTCATAATGTTGATTCAGATATGAAAACAGATGTCTTGGCCGTGTCAGTAAACAGCACACATTATGCAGGGAATCAAATAGAACTTTATAAAGCAGTTAACAATGAAAATGTTGACATTGTTCAGCTTTGAGTTGAAGCCTTTAATACCTCTTGGCATAGTCCATAATTTAGGAGCATCATATCTACTTGAGCAGTATAATATTTTGGAATTAAATCTGAACTACATGTACATTATGACAATTAATAAATAAAAACAAACATAGGAAACCTTGTATTTATCTGAAACTGTGTGTAAATGCCCCCAACTAAATACACCTGGTGACTAGAGGCTAATAAATGTGAGTTTCAAGGGCAAAAGTTGTAGAAATAAAGTAGTATGCACACATTAGTGTTTATGGTAAATGAGATGAAATAGCCAGGTAATGGGGCATTGGAATGGCTGCAGGGGCACTCTGGTGCCATACGTTGGTTGTCTGTTCTTCAGTTTGTGTTTGAAAAGTTGGCATCCCACAATTCCATTGGAGTGGGTGGGGTTATGTAATTATGTATGCAAATTGTATGTTAATCAGTGTACAGATTTGTACCCATTTTTCATGGGCCTTGTCCAGATTTTTGATGTTTCCAGGTTGAGAGGTATGCTTCAACCTCTACCTGATGATATTAAAGCTAAATTGATGGATGCTACTCTCGATCCTAAAATTTTATTTGGGGAAGCCACTGCTGGTTTAAATCCTTTCAGGATAAGGGTAATGCCTTACAGGAGCTTAAACATTTGTTTGTATATCCTGTGCCTAAATTTCAGAGAAACTACCCTGCTAAGCCTGACTTTGTTCATAGGTAATATGGCCCTTCTACTAATGGTAGGAAGAGTGGCAAACAGGCTCCTTCTGCTAAGGCTACTCAGTTTTCAGGCACTCCAAAGCTTTCCTTTCTGGACATACTTGTGCTGTATGACTATCTGTCTCTTCCCAGCCACATTCTTCTTTTTCTTCCTGTTTGGCTTCAGATCACTCAGGATTCTTGGGTTCTGTCAATTATTCATCAGGGGTACTTCATGGTGTGGAAATCCTGCCCTCCTTTTATGAGTATTCTTCAGCCTCCTCGGGAACAACTCCCCTTTTTCCCAGAGGTTTTTCAAAATCTCTTGACTCAGGGTACTATTCAAGAGGTGCCTGTGTCTCAAAGTGGGAAAGGGTTCTACTCCAGACTCTTTCTATTGCCTAGAAAAGAGGTCACTTGGAGACCTATTCTAGACCTCTCTCATTTAAACACTTTTGTAAAAGTGCTTTCCTGTCAGATGTTGTCCATTCAGTTTCTGTTTCCTCTCTTTTCTGCCTCAGGCCTATATAGTGTCTCTGGATCTCAAGGATGCTTACCTCCATATTCAGATCCATCCTCTTTTTAGGAAGCTTTTGGATTTCTCTGTTGCTTCCTGGCATTTTCAGTTCTCTGATTTACCCTTTGGCCTTTCTACTGCCCCATGGATGTTCACCAAATACCTTGCTCCTGTAATTGCTTTTTACAGGCTTTGAGGGATCCAAATATTTTCTTACTTAGATGACTTATTAATTCAGGTATCCTCTCCAGAGACCCTTTTGCAAAATCTTCCTTTTGCCATTTCCCTTCTTCAGAGCTTGGGGCTCACTATAAATTTCATAAAGTCTTCTCTGACTTCTTCTCAGGATCATGTTTTTCTTGGTTTCAGGATTCAGATGGTGCTAGTGCTTGCATCCCTGCCTCCTCCAAAGACCTTAACTCTCACTTCTTTCTTCCAAATTCTTCTTCATCTAGCTTCCATTATTGCCAGGCAGCTTCTGAGAGCTCTGGGTTCATGGCATCCACCATTCCAATGCTCCCGCTGGCCAAACTTCACCTGAGAAAAATGCAGTGGTTTATGAAGTCAGTGTTGATCCAACATGCACATCATCTTAACTTTGTAGTTCCTCTTCTTCCTTGTCTCAGACTTCACTGGTGGATTCAGCAGTTGTCTTTGTATCCGGGGATCCCTTTTCACCCCCTCTTTCCTCTCAGGAATTATTCACAGATGCTTCAGACATGGGATGGGGAGGAGTGACATTTGGCTCCCTAAAAGTATGGGGGTTGTGATCGCCTCATCAGCAGAAGGAGCACATCTATGTCAATGGGCATTCCTCAGCCTCCTCTGCATCTAGTCAGAGGCAGTCATCACAAGTTACCTCACAGGGTGATCTAATCACACAAAGTAAGGGATCTCTCATGCATCCCCACCTGTCCTTGCTTCAAATGACACTGTGGGCAGTAGGATTTTGATTCCTCATAAACACCTTTTTTCTGAGGACGTGCTGCAAGTCCTGCAGGAGGTCAGAAAACATACTCTAGGAAATCCTACTTATCCAAATGGAAGAGGTTTTCTATTTAGTGTCTCCCTCGTAATCCGGACCCACTTACTGTGGATGTTCCTTTGGTTGTCTCTTATTTGTATGAGTTGCTCAATGCTGGTTTGGCCTATTCTTCTAAGGCCCAGTTATCAGCTGTCTCTGCTTGTCTGCCTTTTTCTCCTACTTTAGCTTCTTGATTTGAAGTTAAACAATTTCTTAAAGGTGTCCTTAATATTAGACCTCCCAGGAAGCCTGTTCCTTCTCCCACGGATATTGATTTTGTTTTGGAGAAGTTAACTCAGGCTCCTTTTGAGCCTGCTTCTTCAGTTTCCTTGCTACATTGTTCTTGAAAGACTATTCTTTTGTTAGCTCTTACTTCTGCCAGATAGGTGTCTGAGTTGCAGGACCTTATGGCTAGTCTTCCTTTTTTGGTCTTTTATGAGGACAGAGTGTCCTTGCACACTAACCCTTCTTTTATGCCTAAGGTGGTTAATGAGCTATCACTAAATCAGTCTATTAATCTGCCTACTTTTTTCCCCTGTCCACAATCTGACAGTGAGAAGGTAGTGCACACTTTGGACTTGCGCAGGAACCTCAGGGTTTATTTGGATAAGACTAAGGATATTAGAAGATCAGATCAGTAATTTGTTTATTTTCATCCTAGATCTTTGCCACTTGCTGTATCCAAGCAAACTATTTCCTTTTGTTGTACTTGTCATGGCAATAACCTTCTTTCTTCAGTTAAGGCTCATTCTACTAGAACTGTGGCTTCTTCATGTGCTTTTTTCAAGGTCTTAGATGCTAATTCTATTCTTGAAGCAGCTATCTGGACTACTGTGCATACCTTTATCAAGCACTACAAGTTGGATGGTATCTCTTGAGCTAGGGATGGTTTTGCTAGTGCCTTTCTTCATGACTTTATAGGGGGCTCTTCTGTGCCTTCCCTCTCCCAACTTTCCTCCTGAGCTTGGCAGCAGTGAATGTAAGGATATAGTACAGTTGTGAAAAATCTTACCATAACAGTAGATGTCCTTCCCTTCACTGCTGCAGTATTCACTGCCTCCCCCCATCCCCCTAGTCTATTGCCTTCCTCTTGGGTTTCTTGGAGTGTGTTCCTACCGGGGCATTCACTTCTGATTAAGGTAGGACTGAATGTCAACTTTATGCCTTGCGCTACTCAAGGAGTGTTTGGGTGACCTTTGGCGTACCTTTTAAAAGCAAAGAGTAGTCTTTGGTAGACTGGACGGACATTCAGGCTTCCACGGCAGGGAGTCCCATCTGTTAAGAATACTGCAGCAGTGAAGGCAAGGACATCTATTGTTATGGCATGATTTTACATAACTATCTATCCAGTCATTGTCAGTCAAACTTTACAAAGCTCATTCAATTTCTGCCTTCCCTTAAAACTCATTCCTCCTCCAAAACATTATTCTGCATGTATTGTTCCCATAATTTCCATTTTTTCTATGTATTTTTTCCTATCTTTTTTAAAGATCCCAATTCCAGTTGTTTTATTATCTCTTTTACTATATTCACTACTTCTAGTAGAATTGGTTTAGACTTTGATTTCCATTTTCTACTAATTGCTTTTTTGGCAGCCAGAAGAATGAAACTCAGCAAGGCCTTACTATGTTTAGACAATTTTGATTCTGTATCACAGCTGAAAAAATAATTTCCTTAGTTACACCAATTTGTTCACCCAATAATTCTGTTAGACTAGTCTGTAGAGGAGTTTTTCAAGTCTGCCAAATCATTACATTCCCAAAAATATGTTCCCAATTGCCTCTTTCTTCCCAGTCACACCTCCAACATCTGCTCTCTACCTGAGGAAATATTCTTTGGAGTTTGCTTGGGGTACAAAAATACCTATACAAATACTTTCAAAGATCCTAAATCTTCTAGAATTTGTTGCATATTTGGGAATTATATATATATATATATATATATATATATATATATATATATATATATATATATATATATATATATATATATCCCTATTGTTTATTTTTGAATTGCTTATACAATCTCTCTTCCTAATCCTTTCTAGCCTCCTCTGACTGATTCATACAGTTATCATGCAATATTTTATATGTCCTACTATGTATCCCTTTTTAACAGCAGCTTCTGTTGTACATTTTATTAAAAACTCTACCAGTGATGGTCTATCACTTAGGGTCCCCCTATTTCTTTATCTTTGTCTATACTCTGATATCAGTCCTTGATGGGGAAGGCATTCTCTGTCCTACAGTCCAAATGAATTCCAGTCTCTCTTGCCTTTCCTCTGTACCCCTAATTCCAGTCATCCCTATCAGTAAACTCTCTTTCCTGCATCCCCATGTTGGTTTAGTTCCTAACATACTTTCTGCTATTTTATTTATATAACATTCTGTATGGTTACTGGTATTCACCTTAAGGGTCTGTATCCAAAATCCCAGTCTCTCCTTGTCTCTTGAATTTCCCCCTTTCATCATTATCCCTTTCCACTTTGAGTTATAGCTTTCTGCTTATACTATGTGTATATTAGCTTTAACTGTGTAGCTCTGAAATACCTATTTAAACCATGCAATTCTAAGCCACCCTGCCCTATTGGAAGGATCAACTTATCCCACCTGACTCTTGCTCTCTTCCCCTCCCAGATAAAATCCTTCAACTCTTATAAAGATTGTTGTTAGGCTAACGACTGGGGGGGGGGGGGTTGCATTCTAACCCTAGCTGTTTTTTTGAAAGAATAGTAATGTCCTATATCCAACTTGGACATTGAGGGCTAGGCATTTATAAACTACCTCTGTCCATAAGGGACATGGGTACCAGGCCTGGTATAAATTTCCTATTCCCCATCCACTGGTCTAGGTTGACCTTAAACTGGGTAATAGACAAACTCAGATTCGCATGGATGGGAAGTCTGTTCCATAGGAAGGGCAGTCTCTGGGACACATATCTGCCTCTCCAGCATGCTCTGTTTAAGTCACAGACAAAATTCATTTCCCTAGACCTTGTATTTCTGGTACTCTTTGACTTACGAGATTCATACGTTTGGCGTTTGTGGATGCCTTGTAAGCCAGGCATAGATCACTCCACAGCAATTTATAGGAGACTGAGTAGAGATAAATGACTTTAAGGTGTTCTGCATAAGGCAGGTTTGTTACGCCTTGTATTCTTTTTGTAAGGAACCTCTGAATTCACATGGTCAGGTACATACCGAAGGGAGCATTGTACTCTATGATTGGTCTGATAAGGGCAGAGTATAGTGGGATAATGTTCTTACTTATAAGTTGCACAATATAAAAGGATTTCCTCACCACTGTGGTCACGTGGTGGTCAAAAGTAAGGCTACTGTCTACATGCATAGCCAAATTCCTGACAACTGGGGCGACTCTTAGGGGAGTATTATCAACATGGTAATTAGCTGGGATAGCTGACTTTCCAAAGGGTACAATTATACATTTCTGAGCACTGAATTTAAGACCATGGCTTTGTCACCGTTTGTTAGTCAGATTCAGAGATAGACCTTCTTGAGGAATGCAAATGTTTGCAGTGGAGCTGGTAATAATTCCCAGCTTGCAATCATCTGCAAACTTAGTCAACCATAAACCTTCAGCATTTGCTTCCATTTCAGAGAAATAGATGCCAAAAAGGAGCTGACCAAGCACCGAACCCAGAGGGCTCTGCTAGTGACTGGCATCTTGGTGGAGATGGTCTCAACCTATTTTGACCTCATGGATCCTATCAGTGAGTTTTTACTAACTGTTATCCACAACTTCTCTGGTTGATAATAATATGCCTGAGATGTGTATAAAGCTAAGGGGACTAAAAACATTTTCATTGCTTGTATCTTGTTATCCATACCCATAAAATAGAACTTCCAATTTCTCAGTTTTTGTATTATTTTTTCTTTAGTTTCTTCTCACATATCCTTAGGATCCTTAGGTGCCAACACAGACTCCCTTTTTATCTAAATTCCTAAGTACTTAATTTTATCATGTCCCCATAAATATGGATATTGCTGAATGAATTCATTTGTGGGTACATAGTTTACAGCTATTGCCTTTGTTTTATCTTCATTAATTGTGTATCCAGACAAGACTTGAAACTGTCTCAGAATGTTCCACAACACTGAAATGTCCTTTCCTCTTTTTGTCAGATATAAAATAATGTTATCTGCAAATAGGGTACTAGAAACATTCTTGAATAAAAACCTTTCCCTGTCAGAGAAAGAGGGACAGGTTATTACACCCATAGAAAATGCTGAACAACAGGAGGGAAAAAGAGAAGTTTGAACTGGTAGATGAGGAGAAATCCCACGAAAAGGAGGGAGGGATTCCCACTGCCATCTGTACCCTTAATGTATCAATCTCAAGACCCATTAGTCTGAGATTATCTGTTACCAAAATGAAAAATAGACAGCTAGACTTTTGTGACATTTAAAGGCTTGCCAGGATGGGAAGGGAGGGGTAGCATTTGAAAATAATCATTCAGACTTGCTGCAGTAGTGTTAGCCAACTGGTGGTGTAAACTTTGGCTCTTGATGATTGTCACTGTTAAAGTGGCACCCTGACCTCATAAGCAAAAATGGAAAAAGGGGTTGCGGACAAGAAGGAGAAGGAGGATTCAGACTTGTTGGACTGTCCTGGATTCTGGAGGCTCTCCCTTTTTTTTGGAGCTTCCTTGTTTTTTTTTTTTAACATCTGCTTGCTAGAAGTTTGAGGAGTCTGCTTAGTTTTCTTTTTGTAGAAATATCCTGAGTTGGAGATGAAACCTTTAATGAATTTGAAGAAGGAAGGTTGAAAAATCTGAGGCACCCCTTGAATCAGTTTTCTCATCACACTTTTTTAGTATCTCAGCAGCAGGTCACCCAAAAAACAACCTCCCTATCAAGGGGAGAATTCAGAATGTCAGCTTTAACATCTACAGTTAAATTCTGAGAACATAACTGTGCAAACTTTTCAGAACAGATCCAGTATTGCTGCTCTGGCAGAGGCATCAGCTGAGTCATGAGCAAACCTCAAAGAATGTTTGATTACTTGAGACACAGAAAAAATAAGTATATTCAGAGAAGGTTTTCCCTCATAAAGGAAAAGCCACAATAATGTTCCTAATATTCTCAAATGATGCAATAAAACAAAGTAGAGTGGTCAGATAAAAAAAATGGAAAACCAGCAAAAACAGTAGAATTCCTAATGAAAGGATTCTGGCCACCACGGCTGAAACACATACTTTAATAAAACAAAAACTGTTGACAAATGTAATAAACAGGTAAGCGCTTTCACTGAAACAAACTCTGCTTCTTCAGACCATTAACTGACTCCACAGGATTTAATTACATATATAAAAAATAAAAAAAAACAACCTAGCTCCAACAGAAACAATTTAACAATTCAGAGATACAGCCCATAAAGGATTCAAACAACCAATCCCAGAAACAAACAATTTAGCAATACAGCCCACTGGGGATCCAAACAACCAATCCAAAGGCACCAAACTGATATACCTATTCATGTCTTAAATATTCATGTGAGAAAGACACATACCCCAAATATGTATGAGAATTAATTAATATTAATGCTTAAGGGGACAGGACTTCAACACTGACTTCAAAGACACATATTCATTTAAGCCAGGGTACACATTTTCCTTCAGTAACCATATCCATTTCATTTCCTTCTCCGTGCTACATTTGAAGTCACCACCCCTCATATTTTCAAAAAGCAACTCCAAGACAAGAAACGTAAAACTACACTCACTGCCACTATCTAATATATGTTTTGCTAAAGCACTAGTACTCTTAAGATTCAATAAATCACCTACATGTTCCAATATTCTGTCTTTGAGCATTATATTAGTTTATCAATATAAAATGCACCACAAACAGTACAGCTGGCATAATATATCAGATGTTTAGTTTTACAATCTGCATAGAAGTCAAGACGAATCTTTTGCTTAGTATGCAGATGTAAAAAAGAACAACTCCAGATGTACTGACATGCTCTACACTTTCAACAACGATATGCACCACACCTTTCTGATAGTTCATGAGGAATCTGTTCAAAACTCTTATAATTGTCACTTGAGCAATAAATTAATTCTAAAAGAAAAAATGTATTTCTTGTCTAAGACTTTCCTAAGGTCCAGGTTAGCCAGAAGAAGTGGCCATTGCTTTTTGATAGCATCACAAGTAACATTAATGTTACTGGAATAAATTAATAACAATCTGTTTTTAGCCAGACATATTAGTCCTCGCAGTGACAACATCTATACTAACAGATGGAACAGAAAAAAATAGTCTCCCCACTGTATCATGGGCAGCCAAAGCCTCTCTTAAGCTATTATAAATATAGACAACACTATAGCCCTGTTCCAAGAATTCTTTCCTCATACAATCCAAAGTTAACCTTAAGTGCACATCATCATTATGTATTTGGATAGCTCTCTGAAATTGGCCCTTAAGAATGTTCTTACTCATGTCACAGATGCAAGCTGGTCTCATGTAATAAGGCATTCCTCCTACATGGTTTCCTAAAGATGCCTGTATTAACTCTCTTACTATTGTCAAGGCTAACATACACATCCTAAAACTCTATTGCCTTATCTGACATTCAATGACTAAACTTCAAAAATATTGTGGTGCCATGTAAATACTCTATAAAACTCATCAAGCTATCTAAACCACTACTCCAAATAAAAAATACATCATCAACAAATCTTTGGTGAAAATGTAAATACTGTACAAAAGTATTACTATCATTAAAAACATAAAGGTTCTCCCAGTAGGCAAAAACAAGGTTGGCATAGCTGTTGGCACAAGTTGTGCCCATTGGTATTCCAACCTTTTGTAAATAAAAATCATTATTAAAAACAAACACATTGCTCTCCAGGATTAGATCTATTAAAGCACAAATCAGCTCTTACGTCCCTACTGTAAAATCAGTATTCACATGCAAATACGACCTGACATTCTCTACTCCTTTACCTTTGGGAATAACAGTGAATAGCAACATTACATCAAGTGTTAATAGATGTAAATACACATTAAAATAATGTGACTGATGCCAATGATAAAAATCACTCAGAAAATTTGCTGTACCTTTCAGCACACTGTCAACATTGTCCAGTGCCTTAATTAAATTCTTCTCAACAAAAATAGAAAGGGGCTCTGTAACTCAGCCCCCACTAGAAACAATGGGGCACATAGGTGGTTTGCGAACATCCTTATGGTACTTTAGGGAGTCCATATAAAATCAGAGTTACAGGATACTCAACTGAAAAATACTCAAATAGCCCTTGATCAAGTGAGCCATTCATTAACAAATCATGTACTAAAACATGTGCTTTGTCAAAAATATTCTTAACCACTCTCTTAGAAATCTGAATATATGTATTTTTGTCAGACAACAGCTCAGACATACTACTTAAGTAAAACTCCTTGTCCATAACAGTAATCCCACCTCCTTTATTATAGGGGTGTATAACAAGTTGGGGAGCTGTTCACAATTCATATAAAGCCTCTCATTGCTTTAAACTAAAATTATGATATGACTGTCTGTGTTCATGCATCAGATTCTCTTGAATCTCATTCTCTCACAATTCCACAAAAACATCCAAATGTGGGTGTATTACAGGAATGAATGAGTGGATTATTGTTTAATATATCTTTGAGTTGACATGGGTACAGCTTTCTGGGTTGAATAAAGGTTTGAAATTTGTTCCCAGTAGACTTTCTGATTTAACCAACATATTGACAGACTTGAGGTTGTTTGCATGAAAGGTATCTCTTTTTTACTGTATCCACAATCTGAAATTAATAACTCTGACATTTTTAAGAAATGCAGAACATTCAAAACAGGTTACTCAATAAGTGTATGGAGGACTGCAGCAGTCATCCCTCTTTACAAGAGTGGTCCATCTACTGACCCTGTGAACTATATCAGTCTGACACGTCTAATATGCAAAGTCATGGAATGAATTATCATGGAAATGATCAACAAGGACATTGGCAACGTAGAGACACTGGACCCATTCCAGTGTGGCTTTGTCAAGGGAAAGTCTTGCTTGCTTAACCTAGTAGGCTTCCTTTAGAGGGTCATCATGGCAATGGCTAAAAAGTTTGATAATATTCCCCATACATATATTGTTGACAAACTTATCAAACTAGGTATAAATCCCTGTGTTAGCCAGCTGCATTGCCAGCTGGCTAACAGATAGAACCCAAGAAATCAGGATTGGTAAGACCACCTCCAATAAGAGACCAGTCACTTCAGAAGAACCTCAGGGATCTGATCTGAGCCCACTCCTGTTTGGTATCTACTTCTTGGAAGTCAAAGTTAATGTCAAGGGCCTCTGGCTCACCAAGTTTGAAGATGACTATAAATTGAGAGCTCTCTTAAATTCCCTCCACAGCAATAACATCCTGCAAGAGGGCCTAATACAGACATATGATTGGTGACAAAGCCATGGCTTAAAACTCAACACGTGTGTTATAGTGCACTTTGGGAAAATGTTCACACAAGCCAATTACATCATCAATAGCACACCCTTAAGAGTTGACCTGGTAGTTAGGGATATGGGAACATATGTATGTAGGCGATTATCTGGCCTTTGACCAACAGGTAGCCAAGATAGTAGGAAAGTCATTCTATGTTGTCCAACTTTTAGGTAGGGGTATGGCATTCAGGTCTTAGAAAGTTATAGTACAACTTTACTCAGCCCTTATCAGACCCATCATTGAGTACAATGCCCCTTTGGCATGTAGCTGACCAGGCATTTGCAACATTTGGGTGCCCACAGAAGTTCCTCACCAGGCAAATCCAGAGTATTAACACACTGTCCTATACAGATTTCCTTATGTCCCTATCACTGTATTCAGTCTCCTACAGCTTACTGAGAGGCAATCTATGCCTGGCATATAAGGCATCCTCAGATCCAGCTCTGATAGATCCTTTGCAGATCCACAAAATGACCAGCAGTAGAAACACTAGATCCAAAGATTTAAACTTTACATGCAAAATAACTAGAACATCCTGGTGGGACCCAGCATCCATGGGAATGGACAACATCCCAGGCTGCATTCTGCATAAATTACAGAATGAACGGACACCCCACCTAAGTACCATGTTCACCCCATAGCCTCACTTCAGGCTTTGTGCCTATGGAATGGCATACAGTGATGGTTATCCCACTCCACAAAGGGGGTGCCACCACTGACCCTTGGAACTACTGTCCCATTAACCTGACGAGCCTGGTCTGCAAGGCCATGGAATGCATCATCCTGGAGATTATAAACAAAGACATAGGTAACCTCCAAACTCTGGACCCCACTCAGTTTAGGTTTGTAAAATGTAGATTATGCCTTCTAAACCTGATTTACTTCTTCAAAGTAGTCACCAGAGCCATAGACGTGGGCAAGGTGGTGCACACAGCTTATCTTGACCTCGCCAAGGCTTTCCACACCATCCCCCACTCTGGTATTATAGATAAACTCACCGAACTAGGCATAAATCCATATGTCACAAGATGGGTGGCCAACTGGCTCACTGACAGAATCCACACAGTGAAAGTAGTCGAGTCCAAATCCGACTTCAGACCAGTGACAAGCGGAGTACCACAGGGTTCGGTCCGGGCTCCTCTCCTGTTTGGTATCTACTTCTCTGAAGTCCAGGCTAATACAGCTGGTCTCTGGCTAATAAAATTCACAGATAACTGCAAACTAGGACCCATAATAGGTTTGCCTAAGGATGTGGATATTCTACAATGAGACCTCACTGAGACTGATGCTTGGTGTCAAACTTATGGCCTGAAGCTTAATGCCAAGAAGTGCATTGTCATCCCCTTTGGAAAAAACACTGTACCCATGAACTACCACATAGGCGGTAGCCTACTAAATGCTGAAAGTGTGATAAGAGACCTTGGGACACAGGTGGACAGTATTCTCTCCTTTGATAATCACGTTACCACAGTAGTCAGGAAATCCTTCTACATAGGACACCTCATCACAAAGGGGTTCTCCTCCAGAAAAAGAGAGGTCATTGTTCCTCTCTACTCATCCCTCATCAGAACCATTATAGAGTACAATGCCCCATTTGGCATGTACCTCGCAAGACATCTGCAACAACTACAAAGGCCACAGAAATACCTCAATAGGAGGATTACCAGCCTCAAACAGATGCCATATGCAGACCATCTCAAACTCCAGCTCTACTCCGTCACATATCGCCTAGTCAGAGGTGACCTCTGCCTAACATACAAAGCCATGTCTAACCCAGATCTGATGGACATGATACACTTAAAGAAATCCCAATCTCTCCGAGCCACATGCTCCAGGGACCTAAACCTTGTCACCACAATAAACAGAACATGCTGGAGAGATAGAGTCCTGTCCCAGAGACTTCTCATGCTCTGGAATAGGCTACCCATTCATGTCAAGCAGAGCTCCTCATTAGCCCTCTTTAACAGAAATCTTGACAATGAAATTCACCCTGGGGATCACTGCTGTACCGCTGCTTGATAGGGGCACAGGCAAATAATTTTCTTGGGTGGCGAAAGCCAGGGAACCTTGTTTGGCTAGGCTTATATAGGCCCTGGGGCCGATAGCCTAGTACATATCTATGAACCTATGTGTCTCAAAGAATTCCTGTTTCCCCCATTATGGAATAAGCTTCCCATCCATGTGAAGCAGATGTTATCACTAACCCTATTCAAATGTAACCTTGACTATTGTATAAGAAATTATAAATTCACCCCTGGTCTGGCTCCCATGTCTCTAATGGACAGAGGCAGACAGTAAGTAAAATATTACCCAGCTATCAAACCCTCCCAAAACCCTTAACCACCTCCAAGGTAACATAGCCCTCCTATAGAAATCCAAGGTACATGGGGATACAATGGGGTTGGGATGCATAGCTAGAATTATAAAGGCCCTGGTGGTCATTAGCTTTATATATACCTATGAATCTATCTGCCACCTTAGGGGCCGCAGATTGGCTGTCAGGCACGTTGTAGGCTGTACTAAAAACATCCTCCAAAGCTGGATGAACAGGAATAGGTTGAGGGAATTCTAGTTAATAAATCATATATATTTTTTAATTAACTGGAATGTCATGTTCCCAGTGAAACACCCGGTTAATCCAAGATATGGTTTAAGAAAAAGTAAATTCTTTTAAGGGGCAATCAGGAAAAATACTCTCCTCAGCATCAGTTACCTGAAGAGAAAAAACAGAAGGTGCTCCCTCACATATATTTCCCTGTACATCACACTGGGAATCCTCAGAAAATGAAGAATTCCTTATTTCTCTTACCAGTAAGTCCAGAATGAGAAGGGTTAAGAGCCTGAAAGAAGCCTTGAGCTAACCCCTAGTTAATCATCCCTGTCTAAAGTAACAGAGACAGGAGAGGATAAATGTTTAATTTTCTGCATCTTTCACACAAGAATCTCCACAGAATCAGACCAACTCATGTCAGGGACATCACCCTGAGGAACAGGCATCTCAGATGGCTAGGCAGTGAGGCACTCCCTACTCTTTCCATCCAGACTGACAAGAGTGGTTCTCCCATGCCGCCCACAAAGAGCACTCCAAAAGCCACAGAGGACATGTCTGACCCCTGGTCCATGGTGGCTTATGTGACTACACAAGAGCAAACCAAGGAAGAAGATCAGTGGTCTTAGTAGTCAGGAATGGTCACTGTAAAATCATCCATTTGTGACAGAGGCAAAGTAGTAGCCTGATGAATGGGCAAAAGCTGTCTGGAAATATTATTTTTCTTGTGTCCAGAAGAAGGAAGAAATGAGGAGCCAGTAGATTGCTCCATGGTAAAGCCAAGAATAAACCTTGAAGTCCAGGTGAAACTGACAGTAGTGTTTGTTAAAAAGTTAAGTATGAAAAAGGTAGTGTTTTTACCTTAAAAACACCATGCAAAGTACTATGTACATCT
Source organism: Protopterus annectens (assembly GCF_019279795.1). Taxonomy (NCBI): domain Eukaryota; kingdom Metazoa; phylum Chordata; order Ceratodontiformes; family Protopteridae; genus Protopterus; species Protopterus annectens. The sequence goes on from NC_056737.1 coordinate 648,132,793, forward strand.
ACCCCAGCCCTTGAACACAATTTATAAATGTTTTCTCACAAAAACTTAGGGCAAACATTAAAATAACAAAGTTTATACCAAAAATAATTTAAGATCCACTGACTTCCAACAAACAAAAAAGTTGTATGATAGTTAAATATTAATAAACAGTTTGATACAAAAAGTACTGTTATAGTTATAAAATAAAAGTGTGGAAGATTGCTTCTCAAAGGGAACTCATTTGTCCAGCAATAGAGATGATGGTCAATGCTCAAAAACACACAAGAAGAGTGCTTTTTTGGTAGTAGGAATGATTTTCTAGTTTATACCATTCTGTGAACCAGGACCCATTTAGGGCTCAGTCTCCTTGATTCTACAGTATTTGTGTGGGTTTTTTATACTGGCCTTTCTTATTCTGTCATAAAGATTAACCTGTTATCCATTTCCCATTGTCTGCCTATGGCCCCCCCTTTCTTCCTTATCTCAAGTGAAGCAGTTTCTGAAAGGAGTTTCACATACCTATCCACCTATGAAACAGGTGGCTTCTCCGTGAGATCTTAACTTTGTTCTTAAAAAGCTTAGACGTTTTCCTTTTGAACCCGCTCACAAGGCTGATTTGAAGTTCTTATCATGGAAAGCAGTATTACTTATTGCTGCAACTTCTGCAGTAAGAGTATCTGAATTATAAGGTCTTGTGGTGAATCAACTATATCTCTTCTTTCACAGAGTTTGGGTATCCTTGACAATTAACCATTCCTTCATGCCCAAACTTGCAGAGTTTATTTTAAGTCAGTCCATTTATCTCCCTGTTTTCTTTCCGGAACCAAAAAATAAGGGAGAGAGAATTTTACATACCCTGGATGTCCACAGAATACTCAGATCCTACACTGATAGGACCAAGGACTTCAGGAATCCTAATCAGCTGTTTGTCCCTTATTCTTAACTGCATAGGAAACAATCAATGTGAAAACAGACTATTTCCAAATGATTGTCTCATGACATTCAATTTCATTATTCATAAGGAAGTTCTAGTCAAAGTCAGAACCTGCTCTCAGCCTCAGAACTTCGAATGTTTTAGCAGACATTGTTACAATCCGTCTGTGTCCTGTTTAAACATAATACTATTGTTACTACTTTTGATGTTCTCTGTTCAAATTTAACTAATTTTGTGTCAAATTGTTTGCGTAGCATTCTCTGACTATGCCCCCTTTCAACACACTGATTGTGCACACAAATAAATTAAATTTCATGGCTTTGTTATATCACATATTTTGTTTTTCAGTTGCAAAGATGATTCTTTGCCACAACTTTCCCTAACTGACCAAGTGCAGGTTATTTGCTTTAATCATACTTAAAAACATGTTTCATGCAGAAGTAATCAACAACTTACTTTTCCATGCTTTTTCATAACTGTCATGACTGCAATGGCTTGTTTTCATTCTGTTTTACTGGAAATCTTGGTGTTGCTTTCTTGATCAAATTTACGCTCTTTGGCTTTATTGCTAGCTGTTTTATCTGAGACAACATACTGACTCTATACATATATTACCATAACATTAACTCTGCTGCTTCTAGTAATCTGATTCTTGCTTGACTTATCTGACTACCACATACAATGTTGTCTCATACCAATGAATCATGTAACTCAATGAATTCTCTTTCTTTGGTGTAGTTCTATAATTTACATGCATGCACCAATACACTCCATTGGACTTTGTGTCCTCACGAAGTAGAAATAACAGATATATGGCAGACGTTCTCAGCTTACAGTCTGAAATGTTTTACCTCTTTACTGTTATTCTCTCTCTCCCCACAAAACTTAAACATGCAGGATATATTAAATACTTATTCTTCTGGGGCATGAAAACATGGGGCATAGGTTCATAGACATGTACTAGGCTAATGGCCCTGGAGCCTTTACAAGCCTAGCCCATAGGATTACCCTGACATTGTGCCAATTATTTCCCAGTGCCTCTGTCAAGCAGAGCCACTGGAGTGATCCCCGGGGTGAATTTTCTATTTCCCATCCACTCATCAAGGTTTCTCTTGAAGAGGGCCAGTGAAGTGCTCTGTTTGACATGTATGAGAAGTCTGTTCCATAGCAAGAGCAGTATCTGGGTTATGAACCTGTCCATCCAGCATGTTCTGTTGATTGTGGTAATGATGTTGAGGTCACTGGAGCGTGTGGTGCGGAGGGATTGGGATTTCTTTAGATGTAGCATTTCTAACAGAGCTGCATCAGATATATCTTTGTATGTCAAGCAGAGATCGCCTCTAAGTAGGCGATATGAGACAGAGAATAGTTTGAGTTTTTTGAGTCTGTCGATATAGGACAAGTGTTTAAGGCCTAGGATCCTCTTTGTGAGGTACTTTTGCGGCCTCTCTAGTTGTTGCAGGTGTCTAGTGAGGTACATGCCAGATGGAGCATTGTACTCGATGACTGGCCTAACGAGGGAAGAGTAGAGGGAGACAATGACCTCTTTCTTCCTGGATGCAAAACCCTTAGTAATGAGATGTGCCACATAGAAGGACTTTCTGATCACAGTGGCAATGTGGTGGTCAAAAGAGAGGCTGCTGTCAACCTGTTTTCCAAGATCTTTTATAACACCTTCTGTGTTCAGTGGACTACCATCGATGTGGTAATTCATGGGAACCAGGTTTTCAGTGAGGCCTTTCTGTAGGATGTCAACATCACTTGGGGAGTTTATAATAGCTCCGAGCTTGCAATCATCTGCGAAATTTGTCAGCCAGAGACCCTTTGTGTTGGCCTGGACTTCAGAGAAGTAGATACCAAACAGGAGAGGACCCAGCACTGAACCCTGTGGGACTCCACTCATGACTGGTCAGCAGTCTAACCTGGAGTCCGCTACTTTCACACTGTGGGTTCTATCTGTGAGCCAGTTTGCAGCCCACCTAGTGATATAGGAGATGAAGACCTAACTTAGTGAGTTTTTCTATGATTCCTGAATGATGAATGGTGTCAAACGCCTTGGCCAGATCAAGGTAGGCTGTATGAACCACCTTGCCTTCATCCACAGCGCTGGTGACTGACTCAAAGAAGTCAACCAAGTTGAGCAAGCATGATCTACGCTTCACAAAACCAAACTGTGTGGGATCCAGAGTTTGGAGATTCCCTATATCCTTGTTTATTAGGTCCATGATGATGCGTTCCACAGCTTTGCATATCACACTCATCAGGCTAATGGGGTAATAGCTCCCAGGGTCTGTATTCGCTCCTCCATTGTGGAGAGGGATGACTGTAGCAGTGTGCTATTTGGTAGGGTTTGTCCCTGAGGTGAGGCTGTGATTGAACAGAGCACACAGGTGAGATGCCAGTTCACTCTGTAGTCCATATAGAACAAAGCCAGGGATATTGTTAGGTCTCATGGAAGCTGTATTATTGGCCTTGGACAGTGCTGTTTTAACCTGTGCAGCAGTAATACTGGGTGCCTGGCAATCTACTGGTATTGTGATTGGTCCTTTGGGGGGGGGGGAGAGGGGTAAAGATGGCACTGAATCTGTTGGCCAGCATATTGGCAATATCTGTTGGCTCAGTATAGGAGGTGCCATTGTGCAGTAGCTCAGAGCAAATCTGGGTATTGCCATGGAGATTCTTTACATAACTATAGAAGGCCTTGTGGTTGTCTTTACTATCTGCTGCAATTCTGTTTTCATAGCTAGCTTTAAAGGATTTAATGAGGGCTCTCAACTTTTTGTTGAGGCTGATAAGGGAGTTTTTCCAGTCGTGGGACTTCACCTTATTCTGCATCAGTTTCCTTCTTCTGTTATAGAGTTTGTTTATGGCAGGGGACTACCAGATTGGCTTCCTTTTTTTGGAGGAGAGTGCCTTGGTTCTATTGGGTATGCCAAGATCAATGCATTTGTGTATGTGCTTGTACAGTGCATTGGTGTATGATTTGGCGGTCATGCAACTATTCATCATTTGCATGGGTGCCATGAAGTTAACCACCTCTGTTTTTAGGAGCCAAAAGTTAGCTTTGGAGAAGATTTTCATGGTGGCTACATTTGCGGGGGTTGGGCTGGGTGGGAGGGATGTGGATTTCCAGGGTGATTAGTTTGTGGTCAGATCTAACCAAGGAGGAGTTAACTATTAGTGTAGAGCAATGGTCGCCCATGTTAGTAATGACCAGGTCAAGGATGTTGCTACCTCTAGTGGGGGTAAGAATGAGCTGGTTCAGGGCATTTGAATTAATGAATTCCAGGAAACGTTGAGCAAGTGTATTGGTACATGAGTAGTTTTCCCAGTTAATGGAGGGGGGAATTGAAGTCGCCCAGTATGACAGTGTTAGGTTGGACCCTCATATTCTCCAGTGTGCTTATGAATGTGGAGTGTGAGTCTTGGGACATTGTTGGAAACCTATAGCAGGCTATGACCTGAATCCCTGTCTTACCCAATGTTAGCTGCACCTGAAGTAACTCTGATGTGTTATGTTGGGCAACCAGTCTGGAGGTGTGCGCATCCTTTATGAATATGGAAACACCACCACCTTTGGAGTTCTGGGGCCGAAAGGTGTGGAATGAGTTATAGCCTGGTAGTGCAGGGGTGCTTTCTGCTGCCTTGAACCAGGTCTCTGTTACAGCACAAATGTCGATGTTCTCCATTTTAGGGAGTGCTTCGAGCAAGTGCATTTTCAGATTTAGATTTCTAGCATTGAACAGCATGACCCTCAGGTTGCATTTGTTTATAGCTGTTATGGTGGTAATTTGGTCTTTGGAACATTGCCTAAAAAAGGCACTATATGGGTGACAAGAGCCTTGGCCAGTATCCAGAAGCCCAGGGGTGACAGATGCAGGCCATCTCTGGCAAAGCATCGAGGTCTGTTAATCATGTCATCCCAGGCAGACAGATACTGGATCCCCTTAGAATAACACCAGAAACTTAACCAATTATTGAAATCGATAATTTTTGGCTTGTACTGTGCTATCATTCTGGGTGATGGTAGGATGCTGCTCAGGGCTAGGGTCATACCCGCCTGGGATACATAATCTGAGAGCTCCTCCATGTCTCTTTTCATGTAGTCCAGGGAGGTACGTCTCAGGTCATTCACACCAACATGTACAATAACAGAGTCATATTTCTACCTGTTGTTGAGGGCCTTGAGTGGTGCATTATGTGGTGGATCCTGGCACCTGACAGGCAGCTGACTGTTACTTTCTCCTTATTCAACCTAGTGAGTGGGACATCAGTGTGCCTCACTATCAAGTCACCTATGACTAGTGTGTTGAGCATGCTATTCTGCCTTAGGGGCTTTGGTTGAGTGGCACACTGTTTAGGAGAGTTATGTGTCTCGTGATTAGTGTTGTGTTCTGGTGGTTGAGTGTGTTTTGAGGTCTCTGTTGTTTGGGTAGATTTTTATTGAGAGCCTCCGCAAAGGTGGGTATGTAGTTTGTGTTTTTATGTGAAGGCAGTGCTGGTGTATGTTCTGGAGGGCTATGTGTTCCATGTGGTGTGGTGCAAGTGTTGATCTTCTCCTCTTGACCAGCTATTCTGATCTTGGCTGGAGAGTGATTGGCTTCCAATTTGGATATATAAGTGCATCTCTCACAAGTCTGAGTGTTGGGAGGTAAGAGGAGATGGCTGTCGGTGTTCATGAGGCAGTTACTACATTGCCTCAGGATGCCCAAGTTAACCAGGTTAATAGGAGAAAGCATAGGGAACTGACCTTTAGACATGCCTGGATGGCTGGGTATTAATAATAAATACTGGAGCTGTTTCCTTGTAGAACGTTTAATGCTGGTAGCACTTTTGTCTGCTACAATAATTGAAGTCTGGAAAAAGTGCTAGACTGATAAGCTAGAAAAAGTGCAGGAGAGGAGAGAACTAGCAGGTGTAAGGGAAAAAATTGAAGAGCAGACCTTGGCACTGCTCAGAAGCTACAAACAGTCCTGGATACAATAAATCTGTTTCTGGACTAGACTAGTTACAGGAAAGGCAGGAAACAAGCGCAAATGCAGGCTTTTAAACCAGAAAGTTGAAAGAGATGGAAAAACTGCCCAAACGGACAATAAACTACAATTTCTGGGCCAGAAACCACTCTTCTTGTGGTAGATAGGCTACCTAGTGCATACCACTCCCACTGACAAAAAGGCTTGAGGGGCTCAGAAGTTTACAAACAGTCCTGGATACAGCAAATCTGTATCTGGAATAGACTATTAAGCATTTTCCTTTGGAACATTGGAAAAGGTTTCAGTGGCATAGTCTCTCTATGAGCTTTATTATCAAAGAATAATAAGCAGAATCCCCTTGTGTTTGATAAGCTCACTTTTTGTTGGCAAGACTTTTGAATTTCCTCCTTAGCATGCTCTGCATCAAAAATGATGTTGACCCTTCAAGAAAAAAAAAATATTCTGAAAATAGCTGGATACAGTAGATTGCATCTCACACCTGCTTCTCGGCATTCTCTGATTGCTGGAATAAATTTACTCCCCTTCTGCCTGGTGTCCAGTGAGTAATCATTTTCCACAAACACTCTATTCTTTCCAACTTTTAGTACTTTGTCCTTCTGCCACAGTTTTGTCAGAATCAACTCTTTCTGTAGGTTGGTTTGCATTGTTACTAACAGAGGTCTTGGCTGCTTTCTCATGGCCAGGTTTGGAGTATACTTACCAACTTCTTATTGCAAAAAATAATGGGAGGACAAAGACCCAAAAATAAGGACAGATTTTAAGTATTGCTCTTAGCAACTTAAAAAGTTACTAGAATAACAAGATTTGTGTTAACATGTATTTTTTGAAGGATATGAAGTCTGAAACTCAAATGTATATCATTATTTAGTGACTTCAATTCTCAGTGATTTGTCAGAAACCCACACATTTTATGAGGGAAAGGCAAAAAATCTGAGGCAAAAATCTGGACATTCTGTGAAAATATGGACAGTTGAGAGGTATAGTTTGGAACATACACACACTGTGCCCTATAAATTAACAACTCCTGCTGTGGAATACCAGTCCAGTTGCTTATTTGTGCTTTCATAAAATTAATATAGCCTGTTCCTTCCAGTTTCGCTGGTACAGCAGAAAATCTCAGGTTTCCCTATATATTCTGTCAGTTAATTCTACCATGTTTTGAAACATCTCTTCTTGAGGAGTCTCATGCTCAACCAGCCATTTCTTCATTTCAGCCCCTGATTTTTGCAGTTTTATCAGCTCATCTGCATATGTCTTTAAAGCTTCTTCCATTTTTTTTCCAGTCTTTTGTTATTTGAGTCGATATACTCCTTCAGTATTTCTTTTATTTTAATCAGCTCTAAGCATATTTCAGTTATTTTTTTCCTCGAGATTACTGGTGGTCATGTCTTGCACCAAAGCTGGAGCTTGAACTACTTTTTGCCGAACAGCTGTAAGATTCTTCCCAGCCAGTATTTTCTCCTCACCTTTTTTGATTGATTTTCTTTCAGGTTCTCTAAATTTCTTCTTTGCTAGCATCCAGGCAGTGAACTTACTATCCAGTAACTGAAATTTATTCAAAAAGACAAATTCACTGGATCTGTTTTTTGTTTTTCTGTTTTCATACTGGGAGAGATGAAATTAAAGCTGTTACTCAGTGAGTAGCCATCTTGCAAGTCTCAAAACAATAATATAAATTAACTAAAACTTCAGTTTAAATATGTAACATTTTGAAAGAAAGATGATGATTGTAACAGAATCTCATCACAGATAATAAGATATGATTTTCTTAAGAGAGTCCTCTATCTCACACGCACTAATCAAGGAAAGTTGCCAGTTCCAAATGCCTACAGTAAGGTAAGTAAAAGAAACCCTGCCAGTGTCTAAAGTTGGACCTTTGGAGCATTCAGAAGTCTGAGAATCTGAGGACAGGCAGAGGCATAAGGAAGCAGCAGATCTTTTAACTAAGGATGATACTATGTCATCCAATATGTATCCCCCTTAGATGAGATGAGATGATTGACAGTCCAACTTGCTTTGCAAAAGATGGTCTACATCTCTTGTTCAAGGGCTTCTACATATTAGCTAAAGATTTTTCAACCCACTTTGTGCCTTTTTTAGGAAAATGCATCTAATAAATTTCCCAACCTGGCAAAGACCACAATTCTCAAACTTGATTTTATCAAGGTGGTGCTCTCAGTGCCAGGAGTCTTCGCAATAAACCACCTAACCTCAAGGCACTTTTGCATCTGGAACACGTTCATGTATGTGTTGTTAGAAAGACATGGTTCAAATCCTTAGAGAGCACCCCTTCTGGGCCTATCACACCTTTAGATCGGGTCTATATTAGAACATTGAAGTTTCAGGTCTTTGAATGTTCTAATATCGACACCTAGTAACCGAAAACTGGTAAGACCGAAAATTTAGAACATCGAATTTTTTCCTAGAGAAAAAAAATTGCTGATCCATAACACATACACACAAGACAAACACACCAAACACACAGCAATCCACACACATACACCTAAAATCTTACATATAAACCTACACTAAACTGTACATTCACCACTATCTACCCACTTACCTTAACCCAAACCCTAAACCTAAGGTCCGTCACTATCGCACACACACCTCACCCGCACCCTAACCCTAACTCACCTAGCCCACCCTAACCCTCACATCCAAACATTCATACACTTACCTGACCCACTCCCTAACCCTAACTCACCTATCCCACCCTAACCCTCACGTACACACAATCGCACACTTACCTGAATCCGACTGTAACTTTCCACCGCAGAGCTGAAAATAGCGAAGCGACAATAATGGACAACCGAATTCTTTCCCTAGGAAAGAATTCAGTTATCTAAAAGTTCGCTATTTTCAACTTTCGTTTACTAGGAGTCGATATTAGAACATTCGAAGACCTGACACTTCGATGTTCTAATATAGACCCTTTAGATCCATAGGTAACTGTGGCAGAGTTTCTGTGTTCATCAGGGCTAATATCTGTTCAAAACAGTTACCCCAGTGATCCTCCCCAGTGCACTTATTGAACTTCAGCTCAACTTAAAGAAATCAAACATCCAGCTGATAGTTTGCTATTTATGACCCTCCATGGCTCTAGATGACTACAATAAATTTCTTCACATTATTACAGTATATTCCTATAAGAGAGGACTCTTTATAAGTGAGGGGTGTTTATTCCTTGATGACTTCAACTATCCTTCCATTGATTGCAACAACTGCTCTTCCAACATTGTATATGCCCAGCAGTTGTTGAACTGGGTAAACAAAAACACCCCCCGATGAGATTGTCCTCAAAACCAGTCAGAAGTGTAAACATTTTTGACTTGGTAATCACAAATTTGGCCTGTAACTTATCCCCGTGTCTGATTTTTCATCAATAATGTCTGACCATAATCTGATTTCTTTTACCCTCAGAACCTTCAGTCCCTTGATAAGCAACACTGACCTCATTAGAGACATAAGAAAGGCAAAACACATACAACTCTATTATGAAATCAATACATTTACAAAGACACTTCCACAGTTGACCCTAATTATGAAGCTAGATACACTAATGATTTTATGCTCATTTGGGTAAATACATTGACCTGGCACTTCCCTCAAAAACAAAATATGGAAGTAAATTAAAAAAAAGCCAGTGTGATAGTCTGATGATATAAATAAACTGTATAACAGAAGGACAAATTCCTTAAACTGCCTGTATGGCCAGATCCCAACAGCATCAGAACTGCATTAACAACCTCAGTTAGAAAATGAAGACAACTGTAAAGACTAGCGACTGAAACAAAGTACAACTACAAGTCCTTCTTCAGTTACATCAGAAAACTAAGAAATAACTCTCAGTACTCTTTTGGGCTTTCCCACAATGCATCCTCCCATTCAAACCCAAAAGTATTGCAAACATATCTTTTAGCAAGTTTGCAGTAAAGTTCTACCCTGAAACTACCACGCCATCTCAAACATCCCTAAGTCAGTCCCCTCAGTATCAATAAGGAACACATTCCTAAAGTACTCTCAAAGACAAAGAACACTTTCTCAGTGGGTTCAGGCAACATACTGAATTGTTTAATGAACGGTGTTAAACATACACTTGTTGATCCCCTCATCAAACTGTTAAATGTAAGCCCTTACTACAGGTTATGTCCCTGTATTTGTAGTTACACCCCTTCGTAAGAATGGACCCATCACAGACCTCAGGAACTATAGAACCATTAGGGTTATGAGTATTATCTGTAAAGTCAGGCTGTGCATCACCACTGACATTATAAATCATGACTTCAAAAATCTGACTAAGGTCAACCCACTGCAATTTGGCTTTGTAAAGGACAGATGCCAGACAGATGCTGAATCTTGTTCACCTATTTGAGAGGATCACTCAGGTTGTTGAGAGTGGTTACATCATCCATGCTGAATACCTCATTCTGGCAAAGATATTTAATATGATACAATGTGATGGAATTGTTTATAAGTTGATAGCATTAAACATAAATTCCTACCTGGTAAGATGGGTAACCAATTGACTTAAGGACAGAATGCACATTGTCTGCGTGGGTGATGCCTTCTCAGACAACGATAAGGTGACCTGTGTTGTCTCCTAGGGATCTGTACTGGGCTGCTCCTGTTTGGCATCTATTTTTCAGATCTCCAAACTGATAACAGTGATCTCTGGTTAACAAAGTTTACTGTTTACTGCAAGTTAGGTGTGGTTGTCAAATCCCTTTTGGATAAATGCCGCTGTGAAGAACTGATTAAAGTTGGTTACTGATGTTTTGAAAAATAGCTCAAACTAAATGCCAAGAAATGTAGCTTCATCCATTTCAGAAGGCAGATATACTCTGCATCCTGTTGGATTGAAAACATTCCATTACCATGCAAATCTGTGATTAGAGAGCTGGACAACTGAGTTGACAGCTTCATCTCCTTTGACCATCACCTGTAATTGAAGTTAGGAAATCCTTCTACATTTCACGATTAATTGCCAAAGGCATCTCTTCTAAATATCATGGAATGCATTGTTTCCCAATATTTTGCCCTAGTTAGATGTATTACAGAATAGAATATAATGCACACCTTGGGATGTATTTGGCCATGCTCATTCAAAAAAAAAAAACATGCAGAGATTCCTAATAAAAAATGTCTGTTCTTAGAACCCTTAGTTGCCAGGACAGACTGGAATCTTTGTCTTTGTACTCAATGGTGTATAGGCGTCTGATGGTAGAGCTGTGCCTAGCTTACCATGCCCTTAGGGATCCAGTTCTTCTTGACCTTCTTTTCCTTGGCAAATCAAATTGTGCACCCAATACCAGAACAGAAATCTCAACCTTCATTAAAGAATAAATAAAACTAGACACAGAAAGTTTTATCACCTAGTACCTTTCCTTGCTGTTGAACAGTCTCTCCCTGCATGCCAAGCTACGTGATTCTATGTAAACCTTCAAATGTGCTTGATGAGTGCCCTTATATTTTCCCTTAGACTTACAGGAGGTCATCTCCGTGTGAAATGTAGTAGAGGCTGAGGGTTGGTGTTGGCAAGGTGCGCATGGCTTCTGGTCAAACTTTTCCTTTTCTATTCTATGATCCTATTCAAAGACCACAAACCACTATTTTAGGAAACGTCCACAAACATCTTAACACAACAGAATACCTTCCTAAAGGAGGTAACAAGAAACCAAGACAACTCCATAGCCCATACCCTTCAATCAATATTCCCGTATCTACCCAGCAACACCATAACCTGTCCTGGCAATCTTTCGTGCTCTGAACAACTAACATTTAGAGTAATAATAGAGGTATACAATCCCTATGATTTGCAGACTCCATTGGTGCATAGCAGAAACTGGCTCACACAAAAGCTCCCAACTGCTAACAATAGGAAAGGTCCATTAGAATTGCAGATAAGGAATTTGATGTTCAAACAAACAAGTGAAATCCACTGTGGTCCACTGTCTAGATACCTGAGAATTCTACCTGTACAATTTTCATTTAAAACTCTTATAATTTTGTGTATAGAATCTATATGTATAATTTTATCATCAGAATGGTGTTTAGAAATCTGTCAGATTTTATATATAGAATAATGTTTGTAAAATACTATGGATAGAAGTCTCTGTTATCCATTTGAAAGGCATAATTATGCTTTGAATTGTAACTGTAGAATCTTATCAGGAGAATTCTGTGCTTACAACTCTGTAAATTTCTGTGTTTAGAATTCAATGTATGAAATTTTATTTGAGGCATGCTGAAATTATATCTGTTGCATGCTGCCTTCAGAATTCTTCTGGCTTTTCCTGGTTAGGGGTCACCATAGCGGATCATCTGTCTGCTCATGATTGGCAGTGGAGTTTCATGGTGGCAGGTTGCCAGCCAAGCGCCCAACCTTCCACAGAAGGCACACACATGCATGCACTCACGCCTAGGGCCAATTTAGAGTGTCCAGTCCACCTACAGCATGTCTTTGGGATGTGGGAGGAAACCGGAGCACCCAGAGGAAATCCACGCAACCACAGGAAGGACATGCAGACTCCACACAGAAGGCACCCCAGCCGAGGATCAAACCAGAGAACCTCTTGCTGTGAGGCGGCAACGCTAACCACTGCACCACCGTGGCTGCCCTTGCTTTCAGAATTCTAAATGTAGTATTTTCTTTGTTAATTCTCTGAGTAGAATTGTATTGATTATTTTGTCTTCAGAATTCTATCAGTATGCCTTTGTGTTTAGAATTTTACTTGTAGAATTTTATATTCATAATTGCATTTCTAGAATTCTTTTTGTGGAATACTATCTATAGAATTCAGTAGAATGTGTATAATTGTGTTTAGAATGATGCATATCATCTGTAACTATTATATAACTATTATAGTTACTGTCTACTGAAATCTGAATGTATAATTCTGAGTTTAGAATTCTGCCTGCAGAATGTTGTATTTAAAACATTATCTGTAAGATTCCTTATTCAGAATTATGACTGTAGACTCCTGTGGGTAGAATGTTGTATTTAGAATTATATATCCATAATTCAATGTATAAAATTTTGTGATTAGAATGTCTGCAGAAAAGTGTGAAGAATGTTGTGTTTAGCAGTCTTCTGTACAATACTGTGCTTAGAATTATGCCTGCACAATTCTATGATAAGAATGCTGCATTTAGAATTCAATCTGTATAAATGGGTGTTTAGAAATGTATCTGTAGAGCAAAGTGTTTATAATTCTAACTGTAAAATTGCATGTTTAGAATTCTATCTATAAAGCTCCATTTGTTCATAGGTTCATAGGTCTGTGACTACACTAACAACCTCTAAGGAGTTTATAAGCCTAGCCATGCAACTGAAATGTATCTAACTGGATATTTTGCCTTAGGGGTTGTTTTAAGGGGTGAGTGTTAGTTAGGGCACAATATAATTGCAGCTGCTGTCCATCAAAGACATAGGTTTCAGACTAGGGGTGACTTTCATTTTCCCATCCACAGGTCCAGCTTAAGCTTAAATAGAGTTAGGGAAGGGTTCTGCTTTATATGGATAGGAAGTCTATTCCAGAGAATGAAAATTCTCTGAGAAACATACCTGTCCCTCCAACAAGCCCTATTTAAATCGCAACCAAGTTTAAATCCTTAGATCTAGTAGTTCTAATACTGTTCATTTTGAAGATATGCAAAAGGTACAAGACCCAAGGATGTCTTGTATGACAGGCATAAATTGCCACTCAGAAGTCTGTAGGAAACCGAGTATAGGGATAGGGCTTTGGGGCAATCTGCATAGGGCATTGTGTTTACTCCCTGCATTCATTTTGTGAAGAACCTCTGTGGACCTTCCAGTTGTTCTACATGCTTGGTCAGGTACATACCAAAGGGAGTACTATACTCAGTGAAGAGTCTGATGAGGGCTGAGTATGTGGTATGATTACTTCTCTGGACTTAGATGGCATGCTCTTACTTATAAATTGAGTAACATACAATGATGTTTTTACTAGCTTTGACACATGTTGGTCAAAAGCCAGGTTGCTCTCTACATGAGTCCATATATCCCTGACAATTGTGTCTACTTTTATGGGGGGTTTATTGATGAGGTGGTTTCCTTGGCTGGCCAGATTCTCAAAAGGTACTATTATGCATTTCTTTGTGTTGAGATTTAAGCCACAACTTTGATACCAGTCATTTATCTGCGTCAGACCTTCCTGTAAAATGTTAGTATCTTGGGGTCTTCTGTGATAGCTCCCAGCTTGAAATCATCTGCAGAAATGGTTAGCCAGAGGCCCTTGACATTGGCCTTGACTTCCAAGAAACAAATGGCAAAGAGGAGAGGACTCAGTCCAGACGTCTGGGGGATTCTACTGGTGGCTACCCTCTTTGTGGAGGTGGTCTGTCTCTCCAACCCCAACCTCCTGGATCCTATTTGTGAGTCAGCTGGCTATCAAGTGGGTTAAGTAGGTGTTTAAGCCTAATTGCATGAGTTTTTTTTTACAATGCCCAAGTTGGGTATTTTACCAAATGCCTTAGCTATATCAAGGTAGGCAGTATTCACCATTTGCCCTCATCCAGTGCCTTGGTGACCCTCTCAAAGAAGCCCACCAAGTTCAGTGGGCATGAGTTGCCTTTAATAAACTCAGTCTGGGTTGGGTCCAGTGTCTGAAGGTTTCCTATGTCATTGTTAATCATTTCCATGATAATTCTTCCCATGGCTTTATATATGAGACTAAGTCTAGGCTGACTAATGGGTCTGTACTTCCTGGGATCTGTGACAATTGTGGTCCTCCACATGACATGAAGGTTTTTCAGAGGCTAAAGTGGAATAGTGACTCTAGTGGCCCTGATTGGTCAGATTTCAGGCTATTTAGAGGGCATCCTGTTATATTATCAGGGCCAATCAAAGCTGTATTCTTGGCCTTTGACAGTGCCTTTAAGACCTGCTTCCTACTGCTAGCTGGAGGAGTTATGTTAGATGATATTTCATGATGGGTGGCTGGAGGTAAGAGAGGACCAAAATTAGAGCTGAATTTGTCAACCAGAAGATTTGCTATGTATTCCAGTTCCGCAAATGTGGCTCCATTTACCAAGAATTTGGCACACTATTGTGTGCTACCTTTGAGATTTTGGAGATAGTCAAAGAAGGCCTTAAGTTTGTCTTCAGCCTGGGACACTATCTTTACCTCAAAATTTGCTTTTTGGACTTAATTAGTTCTCTTAGTTGTCTATTCAGTTTGATGAGAGAGATATTATTTTTGGTGTTACACTTCTTAATTTTAGCTATGACTTTTCTCTTTCATTGGTTGTACAGCCTGTTTAATTTTGGATTTCACCAAGGTGCTTTGTTTTTTTAAGTTAGTTTGCTTACTTTGGGTAGGTGCAGCCATCTCTATGCAGTCACTGACATGGTTGTAGAGAACTTCTATGAATAATTCCACATAGGCTGCTGTGTTATCTGGGTTTGGAGGGGCTTGACATGTTGATAGGTTATCGCTTAATAAAAGGTAGTTTGCCTTATATTAGTTCCTAACTGCTACAGGGTTAATTGGGGTTACAGACTGCTTTGTGGTATGACCTTACCAGAGAGGACACCACACTGGGGGTGGGGGTGGGGTGGGGCTACAGCATTCTCCCATGTTTGTGAGTACCAGCATCCAATATATTTGTATCTCTGGTAGGTATATGCACTATCTGGTCCAGAATGTTTGTGTTTACAAAGTCTAGGAATCTCTATGCCTGCAAATTTGGGGTCATGTATGATTACCAGTTTATTGATAATTAAAGTTCCCCATGAGCATGGTCTTTGGTTGAATGGTGAATAACTCCAATAGGTCTAAGTATGAGCTATGCATTTCATGGGTCATAGTGACCTGTAGCCTACTAGGATATGATATGGGGCTTTGTCCATGGTAATCTGTATATGGAGGAACAACAGTATGCCATCATGTTTAACCAACCTAGAAGTATGTTTGTTATTTTTGTAGATTGAGACACCTCCACCTTTAGCTCCTTACTGTGCAGTTTCAAGTTTAAATGTGTGGAAGGCACTGAAGCCCTGAACTGCCAGGATACTCTTTGTAGCTTTAAACCATGTCTCAGTGACTGCACAGATGTCTGCATTCTCTGGAGTGAGGAAGGACTGGAGAGACTGGAGCTTCTTGTTTAGTCTCCTGGCATTTAGCAGTACTAACTTTAGATTTATTTAGGTAGACTTTGCTCTGTTGGATGTTTTGTCAGTTTGAAATTGACTAAAAAGGGCTCGGGGGGAGGAAACTGTTTTAGCCAATATTCAAAAACCTAGAGGGGGCAGATGCAGACCATCCTTGGCAAAGCAATGTGGTTTGTTAACCATGTCCTCCCATGATGACAAATATTATATCACCCTAGAATGACACCAACAACTAAATCAGTTATTAAAGTCAATCATCTTTTGTTTGTATTGTGGCACCATCCTTGGTGAAGGTAGAATGCTAGTCAATGCTAAGCATGTACTAGCCTTTGACACATAGTCTGAGATCTCCATAATTCCTCTCTTCATATAGTCAAGGGAGGTGCATCTGATGTCATTTACACCTACATGAATTATGACTAACTCATACTAGTACTTGTGGTGCAGTGACCTGAATGCATGTGTAACTTGGTAGATCCTGGCACCTAATAGGCAAATGACATTTGTTTTCTCCTTGTTCTATTTATTGAGTGGGGCATTAGTATGTGATACAATGGAGCCACCTATGACTAGAGTCCTGGAAACTGTACTGGCTTGTCTTATGTGCTTCATAGTTGAGGCTCTACTGAGTGTGGCTGTATGTGCAGTGTTAAGTGTTGCTACTGTTGAGTGCTTTCACATTTGCTGAGGATAATTTTTGCAAGTGAAATTTCTTGGAGGCCTTTGGAGTTTGGGAAGATTGCATTTAAGTGCTTCAGCATAAGTATGTCCATGTATGGGGTGCATACTGTGTGTGTTAGGTGCAGCATGTGTGTTTCTGGCAACCAGATTGTTATTTTGAGTGCTTGTACATGAGAGTTTTGTCTCTAGAGACATTGTGTACATCCATATTTCACATACTGTGCTTGTTTCTTTGAGGATTTCTTGAAATTATTGGGGTCCTATAGACTTTATTGGAATCCGTCTATAGAATAATTGATTTAAAATTATTCAATACAATTTTATATGCAGAAAACTGTTTATGTCTGCATGATTATTTACATCCATAGAATTGATTGCTTAGACTTCAGTCAGTAGAATTTTGTGTTTTGAATTCTAAATTTAGAATTTTGTCTATAGGATTCTGTATTATAATTTTGAATTTAGAATTCCATCTGTAGAACTCTATGTACTTATGCTTTTTTATATGTAGAATTTCATATTTAGAATTCAGTAAGATACTTTATGTATACAGTTGTGTATGTATAGCTCTTGTTTTGAAATTATATCTGCATTATGTGTTTTTGAAATTCTATTAGTATAATTTTGTGTTTAGAATTCTCTTTCTAGAATACAGTGTTTCAAATGCTATGTTTACAGTTCTGTATTTAGACTTCTATCAGTAGTATTATTGCCTTAGAATTCTATTTCTAGAAATTATGCATTTAGAGTATTGTCTATAGTCATGCGTCTGGAGTGTTTCTCCCTGGACCACTGCTTAAAATTGCCTTTGTTCTAAGTTGAACTTTCCCAGTAAACAAATGTTAAATAAAATAAATAAATACATTTTTTGTTTAAAATACTGTCTATAGAGGTCTATTTGTAGAATTCTACCTGAATAATTCTGTTCTTAGATTTCTTCTTGTAGAATTTTGTATTTATTGTTGAATTCTGTCTGTAAAATTATGTATTTCTAAGAATATCTGTAGAATTCTATGTTTCTAATTGTGTCTGTAGTATTCTTTGTTTAGAATACTATAAGTATGATTCTATCTATAGAAATCTATCTGTAGAACTCTGTATTTTGAAACCTACAGAATTCTCATTGCAGACTTCTCTGTTTAAAATGCTATCTGTAGATTATGTGTTTAGGATTCTCTGTAGATTTCTGCCTGATGAATTTTGGCATTAGAATTGTGTTTCTAAAATTCTGGGTTTAGAATTATATCTTTAGATTTTTTTGTTTAGAATTATTTCTATGGATTCTCTATTTCAGAATTCTGTCTGCAGAATTCTCTGTTTTGGATTCTATTTGTAGAACTTGACATGTATAATTTCTGTTTAGAATTCTAAATCTAGAATTGTGTTTAGAATTTTATTTGCAGAGTTCTGCATTTAGAATTCTACCTGTGGAATTTTGAGTTTAAGAAGGACTTCTGTCTGTAGAAGATAGTTGTGTTATTAATTCAATTTCATAATTCTGGTTTAGAATTGTGTCCTTGGAATCCAGGCTTTATAATTCTATCAGTAGAATTATCTGGATAGAATTTTATCTGCAATATATCAGTAGAATTCTGTGTTTAGAAAATACAGCTCTGTATGTCTGCATTTAAAAGTCTTTCTTAAATAATGTGCTTGGAATTCTATCCATTAAACTCTATCTAAAGGAATCTATGTTCAAAATACTATATAAAGAATTCTATTTGTAAACGTCTCTATTTTAATTTATATATGTAGAAGTTTTGTAGAGATCTATTTATAATTATATATTTAGAATTCTGTCAATGGAATTCTGTTTCAATCATTTCTTTACAATTCTTTCTATAGCATTTTATCAACAGAACTGTTCCTACAGAATTGTGTGTTTAGAATTCTTTCTCCAGAACTCTGTCTGTACAAATCTGCATTTAGAAATTGATCTGCAGAATTCTGTATTTCTGTGTAGAATTCTATCTGTGGGCTACTGTCTGTAGAGTTATTACTGCCAAACTTTGTAGAATTCTGCATTTAGAATTATGTCTGCATGATTCTTTACATCTATAGAATTATTTGTTTAGATTTCTATCAGTGGAATTTTGTGTTTTGAATTCTAAATTTAGAATTTTGTCTATAGAATTCTGTACTATATTTCTGTGTTTAGAATTCCATCTGTAAAGCTCTATGTAGTTATGCTTTGATAATTTTATGTATATATTGCATGTCTTCAAAATAACTTGACTAAATTGACCATTTGGGCACAGGAGAATGATATGCTGATAAATACATCAACAACTAAGCATATGAGATTTGGAAGGCATAAATCGAAAGGTGAATATTTAATACACCACACAGTGTTTGAAACCGTAGGCTCATTTAAAGACCTGGATATAAGGGTAGATACAGCTATGAGTTTTTCTAATCATATCAACCAATTGATTAATGATAGTTATAGAACTATAGGTTGTATAAAAAGATTTATTAAGTCTAGGAAATCAAAAATGATGAAGTCATTGTTTGTTAGTTACATTAGACTCAAACGTGAGTATGGAATAACAATATGGAAACCCTATAAAAATACAAGCATGAGTAAACTGGAAAGAATACAGAGTAAATATACTAAGGGCATCCATGGATGTGAAAATGTAAGTTATTATAAAAAACTAAAATATCTGAACTTGTACAGTGTCTCTTACAGATATCTAAGAGGAGATCTTATTCAAGTGTAAAGGGCATTTAGAGATAAATACCTCTGGGAATATTTGGGGTTATCAAAAAGTACTAGAGAATCATCAGACAACCTACTGATGTAGAGGATTCTATAGGAGTGAGAAGTGTACTAACTGATTCTCTGACAGAGTAGCTGATGCATGGAACAGACAACCAAAATACATTAAATCAAGTACTAGTTTAGATATTTTTAAGAACAGCCTGGATGCTTATTATGGGAACAAGTGTTTTGGTATATTGACAAGCTAGAAGGACATTAATGCCCATGCTTGAAATATTTGTATGTATGTATGTATGTATGTATGTATGTATCTATCTATCTATCTGCAGTAGTCTGTGTTTAAAATGCTGACTGTTAAATCCAAAGTTCAGAATGCTATTTGGAGTGTTATGTCTTTGTAATTCTTTTCATGGAACTTAATCTGTAAGATTCTGTGTGTTCAATTCTTTCAGTCAAATTCTGTGTTCTTTATTGTAGGTGTGGAATTCTATGCTTAGAATTATATCATTGGAATTGTGCCTGTAGATTTTCCCTGGGATTCAGAAATGTGTGTGTCACAATAATGGTAAGGTTCCTTCAGGCATACCATGTAGCACTTTACAGTCCAAAACCAATTATCAGTTATTAATGTGGAATTTCATAGCCGCGGTGGTGCAGCGGTAGTGTTGTTGCCTCACAGCAAGAGGTTCTCCTGTTTGATTCTCGGCTGGAGTGCCTTCTGTGTGGAGTCTGCATGTCCTCCCCACGGTTGAGTGGTGTTCAAAAGACATGCGTGAATGGGCGTGCCTTCGTTGAAGGTTGGGTGTTGGGCTGGCAACTTGGCACCATAAAAAAAAATCAACTGCCAATCATTAGTGGACCGGAGTTCTGCTGTGGTGACCCCTAACTGGGAAAAGCCGAAAAGACAAACAACAATGTGGAATTTCATTGCTCAAGCTAAATAAAGCAAGGGCATTGGTCATAGCTACAATGAAAAAGTGTGTAATTCAGGCATGATTGCTATGTTAGAAGCTTCAGAATTGCATGATATAAGCTCCATGCATCTGCCAAGGGCCTCATCACCGTATGGAAGATTGCAGTGGAGTAATAAACTGAGCTGGTGAAAAGTTACAACTCAAGACTTTTAAGTGTAGCATTTTTTGGAAAGATCCATTTATTTGAAAAGTGACTTGCTACTATGTCTTCCTCTTGTGTCTGAGGATTTCCTTAACAGTATACACTTGTAAATGTTGCTATTTATGGGTACAGCCATGCAACCACTGTGTGAGAATGTGTTACCTTGACTGTTTGTATACTGTCATAGCTGGATAAATGGAAGCTTTCCATGGGGTACAACACTGACCTAGAATGTATGTATTATGTGTGTTTAATATAATCCATGCATAACTCTAGGCCAAACCCAGATGTTTAGTATTTAATAATATGACAGTTGTCTGAGGGCAATTACAGCTTTTAAATTTATACAGCAGTTGCTACAGTACTGAATTGAGTAAAGTTTGTGGGTGTGGGAGTACAATCCAGATATTGCCTGGTGATATACCTGGAACATGGTGCATAACATTAAGGCAGCAGTTTCTTACTAGTTGATGTGACTAGTTAGTAATGTGCATTTTGTTTGCTGGTGGGGGAGGATGGAGGAATAGATAGTCTTGTATGAGGAACAGTAAACACTGTGCAACTTTAAACAGCACAAACGTAGGCCCCGAATGCCTATGCTTGTGTGCCTGCTCAGCTCACTTCCTACAACAGAAGCCAACATGTTCCTATATTTTGCAAATCATCTGTGGTATTACTGAAGTACTTATGGCCTTGGTAGGCTATGCTTTGTTTTTGGAGTGCCTTACTTTATATAAACAAACAATACATGTGCATGCATATCCCAATTTGCCCTAGACATATGGCTTGAAGGTACATTCTCTCAGTGGCATGTGAAACAGTTATGATACTTAGCTGTAGAATATTGCAAAGGGAAATTATATTTCATTTCCATGTGGATTCCATTTTTTGGGGTGAGGATGGGAACTGGTAGCATGCAAGGAACCAGATTAGCCCATGTATACCCCATACATGTGTGAAATGACACATACATATATCAAAACCACATAGCTCTTGCCACATCTGCACTCTACTCTTTTAAGTTGTGTAGGCATACTTTAGGTTCCTAAACTTAAATATATCATATCTGAGCTTACCATACCCTGGAGAAAAGGGAACATTCTGATAAATGGAAATCCTGGACTTAGGGTATGTAAGAATGGATTTTTGGCCATTTGGTCTCCACATCTAAAGATTCATCAATGCAGGTCTTGAGATTTTAAACAGTTACTCCCACATGGGTATGTCTTAACATGGGCAAGTATCTGGCATGGTAGGTAAATGTCTGGTGTTGCAGAATTTACAACAATGTTAGCTTCTCTTTGTGGGAACATTTACACTTGATACTACACTTGATACTGGCCAAAAGGCTGAGAAGCAATTAATGTTCAGGTTCAGAGGCCACTCAAACAAGGTATGTTACCTACTATTTTTCATAACACTATATTAAGTAGTAGGGTTTTAATCATGGGCATAGGGCTTTTGCTATTGGTGAAAGGTCTTAATTAGGTTACGTTATTTATTTTGGTGTTTTCAGAGGTGATGTGTTATCAGGGTCCTCCATTGTGGATGTACAGCTATCTGATATCCGGGAACTCTATGGCTTAGATAATGAAGATGGCAGCCAATCCCATTATGGTCAGGGCTTACAGTGTCACTGCTGGACATGGACAATGTGATCTCTTCATCCCCGCACCATTCAACAAGCATAGTTTCTGTGTATGTGCAACCCATCACACTAACATAAGATGACATGTAAGGGCAGGAGGATGCAGACATATCTACCTGGGGAGGGATGTCATCACCTGTGGCACAACTTGCATTGGTTGCCTCAAACTCAATAGAGCAAGAGGAAAACACTGTAGATATCATACCAGTGACTGATCGTTCCATGGGAACTGTCACCCAAGCTAGTTGTGTCCATGGCCATAACCCAGCATTTGTACAGTGCTAAAATATAGCGAACAAGCACTCATCAACATAGATATTGATGAGCTGGTATGGGTAGTATGTGGACTGCGTGATGACCTCAGGGAATGCATGTATCATGTGTAATATTATGGATATATGATGTACGGGAGCTTACATATAGCAGGTGCCCTATATGCAGCCAGACATCATGGCCAATATACTTCCTGTAGCCAGTCCACCTACATTTCTGGTAATGATGGCTGATATGGGGAGGGGGAGCCATAGTTAGGCACACAGAGTGCTACCACCTCCACTCCACCATCCAATGTTGAGGGAAGTACATTGCAATGTGGATGCCTACACAGGTGGGATGCTCATGCTGAGTGGCTTGTGCACTATTCATGGTCATGGAACACTCCATCCTTTCAGTGTGGTGTGGATAGTGCATTTGACCTTCTCAGGAAAAGGTTGTCCTATTGCTTGGAATGCACGATCTGTGCATACATCTCATGTGGGTATCCTGGAACTGTCCTCCAGATCCTGGAGCAGTTCTGCAACATCCACTGGGCTGTATCCTAGCAAACATTCACTGGATTATGTACTTTACACCACCATACACTCACACAACAATGGACCAGTCTACCCCAGTCTCCCAACCCACTCACATCTGAAACACACACACACACACACACACACACACACACACACACACACACACACACACACACACACACACACACACACACACACACACACACACACACCTCTCAAGTGTACCTCATTGAGAGGAACATTCCTCATTTGGAGTCTGAAAAAGTTCATGTTCCTCAAAGTTCCACATTGACAGGGTCTGTCACACATTTAGTGTTAGCAGCATTTTAACTGATATCAATGGTAAATAGAACTGAATCATATTATTTCATTAAAAGACCTATTATTTAAGTACAAATATCACATTGTAGCCATCCTATGAGATTCCTAGATGAAGCTGTTACTAAGCCATTAGTAACCAACCACCCCTGACCCTAAAGTTCCCATCAAAACACAAAACTCCCACTTTGTGAACTCAATTCTGTCCTTAGTATCACAGGACAGTTCCAACCTCACT
Organism: Protopterus annectens; assembly: GCF_019279795.1. Taxonomy (NCBI): domain Eukaryota; kingdom Metazoa; phylum Chordata; order Ceratodontiformes; family Protopteridae; genus Protopterus; species Protopterus annectens. The sequence goes on from NC_056737.1 coordinate 648,156,355, forward strand.
ATCCTCCCAACACAAATAACATTAATTCAAGCTTTACCCTCAAAACAGTTTCTACCACTTCAATCAAAAGCATGCTCTCCAAACTAAAAACCTCATCAACAGCAGCCGACCTACTCCCCAGGTATTTCTTGAAACTCACAGCAGATACTATTGCTATCCCAATCTCCACTTTCATAAACAGATCAATTCTTGAAAACTATGTGCCCAGACTCTGGAAAATATCCTGTTACACCCATACATAAAGGCGGGACCTCCACTGAATTTAATAACTACAGACCCATTGTTTTACTCTCCCCACTGGCCCAAATCCTAGAAAAATGCAACCATACCCAGGTGCTAAAATATCTCCTAGACAGCAACATCCTGTCACCTACTCAACATGGTTTCAGACCTGCCTATAGTACCACTACAGCCCTCCTCTGCTTCACAGACACAGTAAACCATCTCAAAAACGAAGGCCTGCAGGTGTCAACTCTTTTTTTGGATATGTCCAAAGCATTTGACACAGTCTTGCACCAAATCCTGCTAAACAAACTAAACCAATATCACCTATCAAATTTCACTCTTACCTGGTTCTAAAGCTACTTAACTGACAGGTACCAAGCTATGAAATGGGAAAATTCTCTCTCCTCAGCTGCCCATAACTATAGGAGTACCACAGGGTTCTATCTTAGGACCACTACTATTCACAATCTTCACAAATGACCTCCATACCTCCACAGAGCATGCAGATGATACTACCTTAATCTGTGCTGCACAAAACATTCCCACCCTCCTGAAAACAACTCAACTAGCATTCTCTGACGTTGAAAACTACCTTACCAAAGCCCAACTTATCCTCAATCCAAAGAAAACTCAGCTTATGATTATAACCAGTTCTAACAAAAACACTGATAACAGTCAATTCACTATCTACTCCAAAATGCTACTCTAATCGCTCCAGTGGCACAGACTAAGGTATTGGGAATAACCATAGACTCCCACCTAAAATTTGATAGTCATCTCAACTTAACTATTAAAAAAGTACATGCCAAACTGGGATCACTCTACAGTATCAAACCATTTCTTACCAATAACAGAAGATCAGCCTTTGCTCGCTGCCAACTTCTATCCACCCTCCTCTATGCATCTTCTATTCTGACTAATCTCAATAAAACTGAACTAAGCAAAATGGAAGCCTGCTATAACAGAATTGCCCGCTTTGCTGGAAATTGCTCATATAGAACTCATGACTGTACTGCTTTGAGACAGCTCCACTGGCTTGAACTGCCCCACCTCCTAGCCTACAATCAGCTCTGCTGCTGTCATTCTATCTATTACCTCCCCAATAAGTGTCCTGCCCTCAAAAACCTAGTACAACATCACTCACACAAAAGGCCTCTTAGATAATCAAGCAAACTACTACTAGAAGTCACCAACAAGCTACAATAGCTTTGGAGACACACTATATAGTAGCTCAGTGGCTAAAAATGGAACTCTCTCCCCACTAGCATACAAAACACATCGTCCAAAGCTTCCTTTAAAAACCTCATTAGGCAACATCTCAAGCAAAGTTGGCAGTGCCATGACTGCTCCCCAGGCTAGTGAAAGCGGATAAGGTACACATACTAAACCTAGACTACTTGATAAAAGTTTTCACTCTTACTCACAAACACTGGTTAATGTACAATGTATATACTGTACCTGTGTACTATGTATGTATTCTACCTATGTTCCAAATGTCAGCTGTACACAACAAATCTATTAATTACCTTTATTTTTAAATTAATATTTTCCTGTTTGTTCTCCCCACTGTAACTGTTGATGTACTGCATACCACTGTAAAAACATGTCTATTGTAATTTGTGTGTATACTGATCATGTCCAAATATCTAATTGTATCTGTAATTTTTCTATGTGGAGCTTTTCTCCCCGGGCCTCTGCTGAAAAAGGGCCTTTTTGGCTCAGTCAGACACCCCTGGTTAACAAATATAAAATAAAATAAATAAAGTGTTCCATATTTTGCCCATTTGTTCCACATTATGAGAGGCAGTGTTCCTCATTTTGGAGATAGAAGGTTGAGAGCTGTGCACACACACACACACACACACACACACACACACACACACACACACACACACACACACACACACACACACACACACACACACATACACACACACACACACACACAGACACTGCAAAAAATATTGTTCAAACACATCTACACACAAACAGTTGCCTGCTGATGATGCTTTACACTATGACCCTCCCCATCTGTGCCTGTGATGAGAACTGTATTCTATCTTCTGTATTCTGTTACTTGGGTTATGTCTGACAGTGTGACCAGCCTATGCATGGTATGCATCATTATTTCTGCTCTGTATAATGATTTTTTTTTCCATCCCATAGTTATGAACCATATGCTGTCTCTTAGTCGGTACCATGGCATTCTGCTCCTGCCTCTGCTGAAACAGTCCTCCCCTACAGCCAGCTTCTCCACAGTGTCTTTATCCAGTTCCTTCTCTGCCTCCTCCTTAATGTTCCTGTCCTGCTGTAACTGCTTGTCTATAAAGATGATGAGCAACATTGCACAAACTGAAAATATCTTACTGCATGCTCCAGGGTCATACTGCAGATTACCCCAGATGCATCCAGTCAACAGATGTGAGCCTTCAGCAAGCAAAACATATGTTCAGTAGTGACACAGGTCTGTAGCAGATCATTGTTGTAGTCATTCTCTGCCATGGTGTGGGGATTTCTGATAGGTGTCATTATCCATGGCTTCAGGACATATCCAGCATCACTAATAGGATGTCATTGGGTAAAATCAATCTGCACAAACTACTGATATAAGTCACATGTGTGTCATATTATAGGAATAATTGTGGTACTGCCTAGGTGGCCTACTAACATATTGCATATTATACCTTGTGCATTACAGACCACCTGACAGTTAATTGGGTGGAAACCATTATAGTTGATATACATTCTTACCTGCCCCACAGGGGAGGTCTTTACTGCTATGTGAGCACAGTCAGTCACCCTCAGTACTTCTGAGAAATAGGTTGTATCATAAAAACAAAACACATAGTGGTGGTTGTTTCCTCTGTGATATGTGGGAAACAGATATGCTTCTCTACATGCTGCAGAAGGGCATTGAGAAACTGGCGAATTTTCCTTGAGGCAGATGCCTGGCATAAACTCACCGTATCCCCCATGGAGTTCGGAAAGGACCCTGCAGCTAGTATTCTCAAAGCCACACATACCTTGGTGTCCACATGGATAGGTAATGTGAGGGCTACACACCTCAACCAACTCCTGGATGGTGCCTCTGTCTACACAATTTCATTATCACAGAGGACATGATTTGCTAAGTGTAGTTGAATGTCATGGTGCTAGTGAGGGCAACAATACACAACACCATGACTACAAGCAGCAAGTCAAGCCTGTATCATACACATATTTATTAGTACATAGGCAACCGATACATGCTTTCATGGTCTGTCTCCCACAAGTCCACCTTTTAGCTGCAGTCAACACATTTGTTTCTCAGTGTGAAATAAATACATTTATGAATTACTTTACCATATTGTTTATACAGCAGCCCTCATTTTAATGCTTTGTTCATTAACTTGTCACTATACCACAATTTGCATATTATGCAGGCTGTAGAACTACTTAGGTTTCCACACTCATGATTAGTGTTTCTCTGAATAGCTCCTACCCCGCATCTGGCCACTTATAGTGCAAAGTTGCCTACCATGATGTGAAAACCATTTCCGAATCCTAGACTCTTTGTTAAAAATTCTCACCCTAGAATTCTGTGTTTAAAGTTCTACCTGAGGAAATCTGCATTTAAAATTCTCCTTGTATAATTTTGTGTTTAAAATTCATATTCTAGAATTAAGTCAGAGTAATTCTGTTTTTAGACTATTAGCTGTTTACTTCTGTCTTTATAATTGTATATATAGAATGTTTTGTATAGTTTAGAATATTATATGTGGGAATCCAGGTGTAGAATTTTGCATTTAGGATTCTACCTTTAGAAATTTCCACTAGAAATACATATTTAGACTTCTGACTATAGAGCTGTGATAGAATTCTCTAAGTAGAATTCAATGATTAGAATTTTGTTAGTAGAAATTATTAAGAATTCTGCCTGTAGAATTTTATATGCTGAATTCTGTTTGCATAATTCTGTTTAGAATTCTATCTGTACAATCATTTGTTTACAGCTGTATCAACAGAATTCTGTTTGGGGAATTCTGCCTGTAGTGTTCTGTGTTTAGAATTCTATTTGTGGAAATCTATCTGTGGACTTCTCTATTTAGTTTGTCTGCAGAATCATAGTTTAGAGTTTCTTCTGTACAATTCCATTTGTATATTTTTGTCATGGAGTCTGTGTATAGAATTCTTTGTTTCAAATTTTAACTATAGAATTTTGTGTTTATATTTTGATTTGTAATATTTTGAGTTAGAAGTCTATATGAATAATGCTTTCTTTAGTAATCTGTAGAGCTCTTTCTGTATAGTCTCCTGCATTTAGAATTCCATATGTGGAATCTTGTGTTTAAAAGGGTCCATATTATAAGCACAAAACTCCTTTTCAGTGAATATGAAAACAGCGACACATATTGCACGAACCGCGAAAACACCGAACGTCTTAAACCGCGAAATTCAAAATCTCGAATCGTCATTGTTGGCCAACCCCACCGCCCGCTACATACTACCTACCCAAACAAAATAAATAAACCACATACATACACTAAACAAAACCCTACTTCTAACCCTAAAATAAAGCTTGCATATACTACCATGTATGCACTTACCTTAACCCGCACCCTAACCCTAAGGTCCGTAACTATTGCACACTTACCTTAAGGAGCTATACCCAAACAAAATAAATAATCTACATACATACACTTAACAAAACCCTATTTCTAACCTTACACTAAACCTTGCATACATTACTATCTATGTACTTATCTTAACTCGCACCCTAACCCTAAGGTCCGTAACTATCGCACACTTACCTTAAGGAGCTATACCACAGAAGGGCCTTATGATGATTCAACATTTCGAATTTCGCACTTCAGGATGATTGGTGTTTTCACAGTTTGCTGAATATGTGTCGACGTTTCTGTATTCGCATAAGTGGACCTTTGCGGTTCTAATACGGAACCATTTAGAATGCTATCTGAAGAATTTTGTTAAGCTTTCCATCTATTGTACTCTATATGTAGAATTCTGTGTTTAGCAATCTGTTTGTGGAATTCTGGTTAAAGAATTTTTCCTGTCTAGAATTCTTTTTGTGGAGTTCTGCATTTGAAATTCTGTCTATAGAATTCTGTGTTAAGAATTATGTCTGTGCAATCTTGTGTTTATTTTTTTTTCTATTTTAAGTCTGTTTGAAATCTTGTAGTATTCCACCTATTGAATTCTGTTAAACATCCGTTAATAGAATTCTGTAAATTATGTAGAATTCTGTGTTACAGTTCAATCTACACACACATATACATACACACATATATATATATATATATATATATATATATATATATATATATATATATATATATATATATATATATAGAGAGAGAGAGAGATGAATTCCTATCAGAATGTTGACTTGCTATAACACTGAACTGCATATGATTAAGATGGAACATCGTACATTTACAAACATGAAAATACACATTGCTAAAAGTATAAAATACTGAAACACAAGCATACTCCCCTTTGGTGCATAAAGCTGTGGGTTCTTTTCCCACACCAGGCAGAATGATTGCTGACACTGCAATGCAGCATACGTGAGGTGCTGCATTCCTCAGTGTGCCATCTTTCAGATGAAATGTTAAACTGAAGCTCCGAGTTAGTGGTAGCTCAGGTGGATGAAAAAGATCCCATGGCACTGATTGAAAAGAGTAGGGTTCCTTTATTTATATACAAAAAAACTCTTATTTACAACTGATTTATATATTTACAAATATACAAATGTATAGCTATACAAATCTATTTATACATATTGATAATTCTACTTACAATCATGCTAAATTTTCATCCCTATTAGACACCCATATGACATAAAATAACTTTTAACTATTCTTTTTACATATATATTTAATCACATCCATGTTAATTTTATCTACCTCTTTTATAACTTCGAATAAATCTCCTTTATATAGTTTTTTTCCATAACTTTGTTACTCTTTTACATTTCAAAAAACATGTGCAATAGTTTTTTTCTTGACAATGTAAACATATGCTATAATTTTTTATATGGTATATTTCCTTTTACTGGTAATGTATGTATTACCAATCTCCACAACAATTCTCAACATTCTACTTTCTGATTATACTATTCCCTTCCTATTTTTAAAGCTTTATTTTTATCTGAAATTTCTATGGTTTCACATAGTAATGTTTTATCAATTCATTCTTATACCATACTTTTCCTTCGTTTTCTATATCATCAATTTTTATTTTCCACAAAAATATTTTTTCTTGGTAACATTTTATTTCTTAATTTATACAGTCCTTTTCTCCTTCATTCTTTTTTACCATACTACAAAATGTATCATATTTATAAAGTTTTACAACTAATCTCTCATATTGTTCATTTATTCACTTTAACACTTTGTACATATTTAATGGAGCAGCATATACCACTGGGTTAATTAACACTAAACCTGTTTATTTACATATGAAACTCCTCTTTTTACTGGGTTTAATCTAGAACCCCATATAAATGAAAAATAAATATCTGTAATAATTCCTTTACAAATACTGTTGGCAACATAAATGCACTTGCTAATTGTGCCATTTTCCCATCAGTACTGAATTTATCAAATAAGCCTTTTTTTTCTGAATGATAATTTAGACATTCTCCACAAAATGCAGGTTTGTTTTATTTCTTCTATTTTTCCCTATTGAATTCTACTTACATCTTTATTCTCAAATGTTATACCTAACACAGAAATTTAATTTACTGTAAAATATATAACCACATTTTACTATGGCTCCTAAACCTTTACTTTTCTCTTTATATAAAGCCATTCCTATCTCTTCTAGACACACATTTCTGCAAATTATTATTTTTTTATCCAAATGTTGTTCTTTGAAATTATTATAATGTCATCTGCATATGTTAACATAACTGGAATTCGTAACCCTTCAGGTGTTATATACCCCACCTTCTACATTTTATAATTTATTTCACATAATATCACATTCATAACTAATGCAAAGAGTGTACAACTCATTGCTCATCCCTGTCTTATACCACTATTGATATGCACTTCTCGGCTTAACCAGCTATTTACAAGTATTTTTACTTTATTGTTACTATATGCTGACAGACATAATTTCCTAACTTTCTCACTTACATTATATTTTTTCATTATTCCCCACAAGATTTCCTGTCCAATTGTATCAAATGCCTTATTAAAGTCTCCTATCATGATATTCTGGTTCTTCTTTTCTATTTATAATATCAGGTCTATATTAAAAAAACAAAGAGGTGCTTCATCGAACACCTCTTGGTCGACACATAAAGAGCGAATGCACTAAAGCGCAAATGCTCAAAACAGCAATTTCTTTCCCTGGGAAAGAAATTGCTAGCACACACACACACACAGACACACACACACACACACACACACACACACACACACACACACACACACACACACACACACACACACACACACACACACACACACACACTTTCAAACATAATGTGGGGGGTTTCACCCTCCCCCACAACCCCCAACGTGGAGGACTGTGCCCCCCACCCCCCCTAACTAAATATACCAACTCTGAGATTACACTACAGTGAAGAAAGGGGCAAACACATGGGGATGGCCAAGCAATTTCTTTCCCAGGGAAAGAAATCACTGTTTTGAGCGTTCTCGCTTTAGTGTGTTTGCTCTTTATGTGTCAACCAAGAGGTGTTTGATGAAACACTTCGGTCTTTTAATATAGACCCATAATATCCACTATTTCTCTAATTATCATTAATAATTCTTGGCAACCTTTCCCCTTTATACTATATATACTATCCTCCATAATACTTTTCATTTTAGTTTCAGATCTCTTTTGTATTATTTTCATAAAGATCTTATAATCATTATTATTCAATACTATCGGTCTCCATTTTTTTAAACTGTTTCCTTTCTTCTTCCAAATGAATTTGTGTCCACTAAATAATTATTTAGCTTTATTTAACCATTCATTAAAAAACTTAAAAAATTTTTTTTTGCCAGTCCTTTAAATTTTTACGCATTTCATGCCCTATTCTATCTGATCCTGTAACTGAATATGTATTGACTTATCCTAATACTTTATCTAGCTTATATAAAGAAATCTCCTTTTCTAACTCTTTATTCTCTTTTTCTGTTAAGTTTTTTACTTTCCATGTTTTTTTCATGACCTTTTTTCTTTAAACGTTTCTTATACATATTGTGCTACACTATTCATAGCCATTTTTCCGAGTTCTTTCTATTTTTCCTTTTACAGTTTTTATTTCTCTCATTAGACTGTCCCCAGGATTTACTAATCTTCCATGTAAGACTAGATTAGTCTTACACGGAAGCGCCAGTCTAAGAGTATGATGGCAGCGCACCATGCCTATTAATGAGGACGTGCTGCTTCAACTCTAAAGCTTAAACGGAGCATGGACAAGTGTAGGGAGCATGTCGGACTGCCGAGCAGTCCAAATATCCATGCCCCTGCAATGAAAAAATACTGTAATTTCAAGTTACATGAGCGAGTCCACTCACATGTGCACAATGTAACACTACACTCCCCCATATGTTAAACAACTGACAAAAATAAAAATAGAAAAGAGTTTTTTTTTTTTATTTCATCTGATATAGCTGACAGTATTTGCGTGTTTGCGTGGGTTTGCCCATTGCTTAGCTACAGTTAGCAGCTTAGACACCAGAAGAGGATAATAAGAAAAATATATACAAATTAAGCACAATAGCATAGTGGTTAGAGCCTTTGCACAAAGAGGAGGCATTTCCAGTTCGAGTCCCACTACTGCACGTTCCATTTTCTGTTGGACATCTGTATACAAAAATATTTCCTGACATTTTTTATGTATAAGTTTTGTAAAAAGCATTGAAAAGTTAAATGTAGTAGTGAACGAATTTTATATATATATATATATATATATATATATATATATATATATATATATATATATATATATATATATAGGTGAAATTGTTATGCATTCTGAGGCATGAGTACCCTATTTTAAGCAATATAAAGTACTGCTAAGCACGTTTTACCAGTATTTGGCATATTTAAATCCAATTGCTCATAGCTGCACACCGCGTTAACCAGTGCAATGTCTTTGTGCGTAGCTGCGCACTGCACTAACCAGCGCAACTACAACTTATTTGCACATAGCTGCGCACTGCACTAACCAGCACAACTACAACATATTTACACATAGCTGCGCACCGCGCTAACCAGCGCAATTTAGGGCAATGCCGAGCAACGTTGAGCAATGTTGGGCAAAGTCGAGCAAAGTCAGTTAAACACAGCCACACCTCCTTTACTGTACCTTAACCAGTCAGGTCTACCCAGTAGGAAAATAAAAAGCAATGACAGTGCTCGAACTCAGGATATTGTGCACTATAGTCACAGTACTCAATCACTAAGCCATGACATCATTTCATTAACATGGACTTTCAACAGACACATATCTATCAAAGGAATTTTAAAAATTGCCAACATCAGCTAAGCAGGTGTGCCTACAGCTGAGCTTTTCCAAAAGTGGCCAATCACAAATAAGTGTGGGAAATTAGGCATATTTAAGATCCACAGGTGGGAATACTTGCTATAACTGGTTGTAGCTTCCTTCTGCAGTCAGCATGGCCAATGTTGGAGAAGGCACTCGATTTAGAGTGCAACATTGGGGCACTGAGGAGTCCAAAGTAATGGTTTGGCTCCTTGTCCACAATCATGAGGAAAGACTCCTATGGGGCCAGTATCAGGGTACCCAATACAAAATGGAGGCCTGGAACAGTCTTGCCCGTGATCTCACCAGTGCCACTGGTGTTCCTCGGACTGGTGAGGAAGTCAGGCATCATTATTCTGACCTGAAGCAACGTAGGGAGGATCAACTGGACCAGTGGATCCAGGAATCCCGTGCAATGCCTAATGCCCCAGTACTGAGTAAGTAGCCATTGTATTAAGTAGTTAAGAATTGCTATGCTTGTCTATACTATGGATAGGTATGTCTCAATATCACTGCATTTACTTCACAGCTGCAGGTGTCCGGGCTATGAACCAGCAAGCCCATGAAGATAGGCTGCAAAGGCTGCATTATCAGGCAGGTTAGTAATTATTCTGCATGTATTGTTATATAAAATAAATAAGAGAGCCTTCAAAAAGTGTTTTAATCCAATAAATAAAAGTGTAATAATCCTTTAATAAATGTATAATTCCTGGAGTGTGTCTGTGTCATTTTCTTTGATATGTTGTTGTAGTGTTGCATTCTACAAATAGTAGTGTTGTATTAAGCAGTGTCAACCCACACTTGGGTAGGCCCATATAATGTGGATGAAGGGAGTGCCAGTAGCTTTTATGCATGTTTACAGCCCTCAACTGTTGGTTCATGGCCAGCATGTGCAGGTTAATCTGGCACATGAGTAGCTTGGTATTGTGTCCCCCAGAAATGTCAGTGTGCTGCCAGAAATATAGGGAGCTGTTATCATATAACTGATACTTTCACCTGAACATATCTAGATAATTATATGAAAGCAGAGCTGTCAGTGTACCATCTTAGCAGTAGTGTGTGTGAGCAACTCTCAAAATATGTTGCAGTAACATCTGCATCTTGGACAATTTGTATGTAAGATACAGCTCATGTATATAATGATCTAGCAAAATCCAATTGCACAATATAAGGACATTGGGTAGTGTAATAATACATGTAAGGGACATATAACTGCAATTAATAGGAATGTAGTGAAAACTAGAAGGATATATAAGTTGTTAATTGAGCTATCTTTTCCCACCCTACTGTATGTGCATAAAAATGCAATTCCACACCTCAATTGGTATGTCCAATCTCAAAACATTTGTTGGGACATATGTCCTATTGGTTTATAAATATTTGCATTTATTTCTATGCATGTTCCCTCTTAAAATACCACAATATTGGTGGCTTGTTGCCATCAGTTCAACCTGCATTCTGTTGTAATGTCCACTAATGTTCTATATATGCATGTGCTATGCTTGCTTTTCAACTGTTGAAATTCTGGTGTGTTGGTTTAATGGGAATACTTCTGCATGCTGTTATAACTAAATGGGAATGCTGTTGACTGTTACTAACCCATATTTATTTTACATTTGTTGACCGGGCTAGTCTAGCTGGATATATGTCCATTTTCAGTAGAGGCCCGGGGAGAAAAGCTCCAAACATTTCAAATAAAGGTCACATCTACAGAAGTACATATTTAGAATGCAAATACATTCACCATAAAGAAAACAGAAATTTTAAGTGGTCACACATTTATAAAGTATATAAAAAAAACCTACAAAATATTTGACTAGACAGTACAATTACTAATGAAGTTACAATTAAATGTTGAGAAAGAATAATAGCTAAAAAAGTATAGTATAAATGTAGATAAGAAAGGAAGATAAAAGGAAAGTGAAATGGAGAAGCAGTTGAGTAATACATCTAGTAGTAATATATGTCACTTTTTTGAGAATACAGTAATAAGTAAGACTATGATGGAGAGGTAGAATAGTAGTTGTTAAGATTAAATTATTTCAGAGATGAGAAGGTAAGGTTGAATCAGGTAATAAGAGTAAGTTGGTCAGTCAGGTTTAGTACAGGGACACATCCAATGTGTTTTGAGGAAGAGCTTAAGTTTATTTTTAAACAGAGTAATAGAGGGAAGTGTGGAAAGTTCAGAGGGAAGTAGGTTCCAGGTTTTTCCAACAGTATTAGAGAAGAGAGAGTCTCCAGCTCTATTGTTTGATTTATTGATATATACAAGAAGTTTTTGTGATGATCTTAGGGACTTCAGGTTATAATAAGGGTGAATAAGGTTAGATATGATGGGTGTTTTGGCAGGTTGATAAAGTATTTTATGGGTGATGGCCAGTTGATTAAATTTCAGCTGCTGCTGTACTTCAAGCCACCCTAGATGCTTTAGATTAATACAGTGGTGTGTTCTGAATGGGTTACCTATGGCAAACCTGGCTATGCTATTGTAGGAGTTTTCTAGTTTCTTAAGGTTATTTTTTGACAGATTAGTAAATATGGGTGAGGCATAAAGAAGGGTAGAGATTAGATGGGTGTGGGCAATAATTATTCTAATTGCAGAAGTGAGGAAGGGTTTGATCCTATAAAAAGAGCCTATTTTCTATTAGTAGTTTTCAAAATGTTGTTGATATGGGCGTCAAAGTTAAGGTTGTTGTCTATGGTGATACCTAGCAGTTTGGTAGTAAGATCTTGGGATATGAGTGTACCATTATTGGATGTTACAGTGAAGTCTATTGGGGAGATTTACTGGTAGGTGTAAAAAGGAGAAGTTTATTTATTTTAGGGTTTAATAGGAGACAGCGTTTTGTAAACCATAGTTCTACAGAGTTAAATATTTCTTGAGAAAGGGAATGAAGTTCTGATACAGATGTGGCTGAGCATATAAGTGTGGAGTCATCAGCATATTGTATACATGTAGCTTGGGGAACTACTTGGTGAAGGTCATTGATGAATATAGAAAACAGGAGAGGGCCCAGTATGGACCCTTGAGGGACACCAATATTAACAGGTAGATGAGTAGAAAGAATGGTGTTCCAGAGCACAGCTTGATGTATGTTATTTAAGTAGGACTGGAACCATGTTAAAGCTAGTGAGTTGACAGACAGAGATTTGAGAATGTTTATGATTATAGTGTGATTTACCATGTCGAAAGCCTTGGACAGGTCAATGAAAAGTGCAGAGGAAAGCATTTTAAGGTTTCTTTTTTTGTTGATGGTATCAATAAAGGAAAGAAGGGCAGTAGTTGTGCTATGGGAAGGTCTGAACCCATGTTGGGAGTTGGAAAGCAGGTTATTATGGAGAAGATGGTCTAGCAATTGCCTGTGGATACATCTTTCCATGATCTTAGATAAAGGAGAGAGTAGGGCTATGGGACGATAGTTGGAGAGTTCAGTGGAGTCTCCCTCCTTATGAAGGGGAATAATATGAGAGACTTTCCAAAGTTTGGGGATATATCCTTCAGTGATGGTTCTATTGATGAGAATGGAGATAGGGTAAGCAATAGATTTGGCTGCTAACTGTAGGTATTCAGCGGGTAGTTGGTCAGCAGAAGGAGTGCATGGTTTCAGTTTTTTGATAAGGGTGAGAATAAATGCTGTTGGGACAGGTTAGAAAAGAAATGGAGGTGGTGGATTAGAGTCAGAATTAGATATAGTTACGTTTTGAGGAGAGAGCTGACTGGCAAGAGTTTGAATTGCTTTGGTGAAAAAGGTATTAAAGGCATTAGCAGTTTGTTTAGGATTGTCCTTGTCAGTGCCTTGAGGGTTAGGTGTGATAGATTGACCAGGATGTAATAATTGATTAATACTTGACCAGAACTTTTGTGGTTTATTATGGTGGGTCTGCTGAGATTGTAGGTAATAGTTTTTTTATCGGACACTATAGCTTTTTTTGTTTCATTTCTCAGTTGTTTGTAGTTTTAGAGGTCAACAGGGTTTTTAGTTAAGCATGATTTATTCCAGTATTTATTTCTGAGATGGATTGTATGCTTGGTTTCCTTAGAAAGCCATGGAGCAGATTTAGTTCTTATCCTGATAGAGCAGGTAGGATCATGGTGGTTGAGTATGGCTAGGAAATTAGCATTAAAGTAATCAACAGCTTCATCTAGAGAAAGGTGTTTTAAGGGACACCAATTACATGCTCTAAGTTCACTTAGGAATAGATCCAAGTTGAAGTTTTTCTTGGTTGTAATTGCCCTAAATATGTGTTGAATGGGTGGATTGGTTTTGAGCCTGATAATGTAGGTTAGTGAGTGGTCACTTATGTCGTCAGGGAGGGTTCCAGAGTCATAAGTCTGGGGTTGATTATTAATGAGTATCCAATCTAAGGTGTTTTCTTTCTTATTAGTCTTGTTTATTCTAGTAGGGGAGGTAATAGTTTGGGTAAACCCATAGAGATTAATATGGCTAGTAGGGTAGTTGTTGTTGCAACATTTCCAATCAATGTTAAAATCACCTAGGATTATGGTTTCTTGGGGAAGGTTTTGAGATAACCTAGAAAGGATGTTTTCGATGGTAGTAATGTTATTGCCTGGAGGAACATAGATGCAGATAATATAGATAGATCTGACTGGGTTTAGCTGAAGCTTGGTAATAAGTATCTCAGCATTAGAGTCTTGAGGAGGTTTTTGGTTAAAGATGGTTATTTGAAAATCAAATTTGAATAGAACTGCTACTCCACCACCTTTCTTGGCTACACGGTCAAGACGTAAGATGTTGTAACCAGGTGGTATAATTTCATTGTCTTTAGTTACCGGTTTTAACCAAGTTTCTGTTAGACAAATAATATCAAATGAGTAGAGTTCCAAGAGAGCATGGAGTTGTGTTATTTTATTATTAATGCTACGTGTGTTGATGTGAGCTATTAAGAGTGAGTTGGGAGGCTTTTTAAGTAGGTGAATAGCAGAGGGGTTTGGATTGATGAGTTGAGTGGTGGTGGAGGTGTTTGAACCGGGGTTTGGGTGAATATCTCCATCCTTTAGGGAGAGGAGTAGTGTTAGATATCCAGTACTAGTATATTTACTGAGAAGAAATGGATATCTTCTGGTATTAGGGAAGTTATATCTAATATGTGCTGTCCTATGGTATTTAGGTAGTAGATAGCTGGGTGTGGATGTAATGTTGAAATGGTCATTGTGAGAGGCTAGTGAAGAAGAGGTAGATTGTTTAATAGGGTATAGAAAGTTTGAATATACTGGGTGTTCATAGGAGGTTAGCAGGTATGCTAGAGTTAAAGGAGGTAGAAGTGTGAGTATGAGTACCTCTGTAAGTGGACTAGGGTGGAGGGTTTATTCATTGATATGGTAGATATAAATTATTACTATAGGTACAGAGGTGAAGTTGGTGTGATAAGGAAAGGTAAAAGAGAGAGGTGGGAGAAATAGGAAGTGGTGGAAAAAGGCGGGAAAATAGAGAAGATCGTTTAATGGAAATGTGATTGTGATAGGTGGAATGGGGAAGGGGTGTGGTTTGATAGGTATAAGGGTAGGACCTCTGGGGGTGGGTCAGAATTGGGGGAGCAAGTAAAAAATGAGATCCCAGAGACAATCAGAAAGCTACAGATTGTAGGGGAGCTCTAGGTAATTCCAGGTGAGTGGGGAGTACTATTACAATAGATAGTTTACAGGAGGTAGTTGAGAGGGGAAAGAGAATATAGCTAAAAGAGGGGGTAGTAATAGAAAAGAGGAGAAAAAAAGAAGAGAAAATAATAAGTAAAGAGGGATATAATACTAGAGAAGAGAATAAGGGATATTAAAAAGCCAAGTTTAGGGTGCCACCTAGTGGACAACAGCTTGATTACAGCAAGTTGGCAAAGTAGAAATAAAGAAGAAAAAGTAACTCAATTAATAGAACCAAAGGAGAGAAGGGTTAATAGTTAGGGTGAGAGCTGGGACTGGCTGCTGGGAACCTGGCTCAGGAGGGAGACTTAAAACATACACTACCTATTTTTATGTCATAAAGAACAATTCTGTACACAGTTTGGTCAGGGGGTCAAACATACTTTTTTACTCCTTTGTAGGGAGGAACTTTGAGCACAGGACAAAGGTTTCTTAGGGATGCAGATGAGATGGTAGGACTTATTTGATGGGAGTCCTTATTGACCAGGCAGGTAGGTTCTCAAATTCTTAATGCAGGGAGGAGGTTGAGAGCTATGAAGGTTAGAGAAAGAAAATAACAGTTAGGTGAATGGCCAGCAGTGATTTCAGCATAGAGCTTACACAGTTAAGGAAGAATGCAGACAAATACATTGTTAAAAAGCACCTTTAACACATACACTTACTGAAGTGGCAGCAATGTACTCAGTAATACAACAGTAGCTAGGTCTAAAAAAAACAAGATGTGGTCTTGTGTTTTGATGTTAGGTGTATTTATACACTACTACAGAGAAACACAACCGATTTGTTTGGCAGAGGCAGGTAGTTTACATATATAAAATCATCAAAAGCCAGTTATGTAATCAGTCCTGCTGAGCAACCCAGAAAAATTATTAGTAAGTATTAGGTGTGTCTTAAGAAGATGACAATAATAAACAGTAAAGCAGCAAAGTACAGGTGAAGCCTATTCAAACCAAGCCCTTCAGCTATCACACTAAACAGCCAGCGCACACAATTAATTGTGCTATAATAGGGAAGGCGGCATACAATTGTACCCTAAGTACCACGTTTAGTCTAACCCTACCAAGTCTCCTCGTGATTCACTTTCAATAGAGGGCAGGCTAGATTACAGTGGCGTGGGTATTGACAAAATAAAATTAAAGACAATACCAACAAAGATTTAAGTGGATTCAGTCCAACGTATCATTTAACTGTAGCTCTAAGCTGGGATCTAGTTATGTTCTCAGGGTGCCGCTCTAAGAGAAAAGAGTAAGCGCAATCAAAATAGTAGGGGTTCTTTAACAAGAGGCAGGAGAACAGTTGCGCTTCAGCAGGGAGAAGGGAAATTAAAGGAACACGGGCGTTGCTCTCTCATGTACGAGCAGTCAAGCTGATCTATAACTGTCCATCAGCTTAATCCAGGATATAGTACTTATAAGATAAAGGATAAAATGGTAACTAAATACACGAGTGCTGTTGGTAGAACTGCGCTATCACATACAAGCGGTCTAGCTGATCAATTATCCCACCGTCAGCTTAGCTCAGTATTGTAATTGTTATGAGGAAAAAAAATGGTAACAGCCTCGATAACAAACAAGCGCTGCAAGTAGTACAAGGCTCTCACTTAAGCACTGTCTTTGCTGATAAGAATGAAACATTAAAACAGCTACTCCAGTATTAAACCTGAACTAAAGACACATACTTGGGTCCGAATTGGGTAGTGAGAGCAAAGTAAAAGTAAATAGGTTCACTATTCACGTTCCTACTCTAACATGTGCAAATTATCAATAGTTAGTTCCTCTAGAGCATACGCAGAACAAATAAAGCTAAAATATGTGGCAGCTAATAATGCATTCGCCGCAAGTAAAAAGCAAAGCAATTTAAAGTGAGGATACTTCACTTAACGTCTTTCAACGCTCTCATGAGCAAGCTAATTAGTTGTAATTCTCTGGAGCTAGCGCGGGACCCTAACGCTAAAACAGCGCTGCTAGGGCTACTGTGTACACAGTAAGGATGGATGGCGTGGTTAAAACCCACGAGGAGGCACTACATTTAGTTAGCTGATTTGTAGGCTTTAACTTTTTCAGGATGATATTAGAGCTCTTTAACTTTTAGTACAAAAAAGCATAGGCTAGCATTCAATAATTAGTTTGACAAACAAGTGAAAATAAGCAGTATACAGCAGTTGAAACAAAACAGACTTACATTGCAATGACCCGCTGGGACCAGGGACACGCAGCAGCCAGGGCAGGATGTGGGATACTAAAGATGGCGCCACGCAAGGCTACCCAACTATAAGCTTTTGGGAAGGAAGTGAGTTGAGAAGAGGAGGAGATAGGCCAGGTAGGGGGAAGGAGTCTAGGGAGGGGCAACAGACCTAGGCAGGTGAGCTAGTATAGGTGAATATTCAGTAGCATGATGTAAGAAATGATAGTAGAAGGAAGGAGAGCAGGGATACAGGCGCAATAGTAGAAGGAAGGAGTGCAGGGATACAGGCGCAATAGTAGAAGGAAGGAGAGCAGGGGTCCAGTCAGAAAATTATTAAGATAAAAGCACTAAGGGAGGAAGAAAAAAGTGTAAGGCAAGTTAGATAAGAGGGAAGAGGTAGCAGTTTGTAGAGCAAGTAAAAAATGAGATCCCAGAGACAATCAGAAAGCTACAGATTGTAGAGGAGCTCTGGGTAATTCCAGGTGAGTGGGGAGTACTATTACAATAGATAGTTTACAGGAGGTAGTTGAGAGGGGAAAGGGAATATAGCTAACAGAGGGAGTAGTAATAGAAAAGAGGAGAAAAAAGAAGAGAAAATAAGTAATGAGGGATATAATACTAGAGAAGAGAATAAGGGATATTAAAAAGCCAAGTTTAGGGTGCCACCTAGTGGACAACAGCTTGATTACAGCAAGTTGGCAAAGTAGAAATAAAGAAGAAAAAGTAACTCAATTAATAGAACCAAAGGAGTGAAGGGTTAATAGTTAGGGTGAGAGCTGGGACTGGCTGCTGGGAACCTGGCTCAGGAGGGAGACTTAAAACATACACTACCTATTTTTATGTCATAAAGAACAATTCTGTACACAGTTTGGTCAAGGGGTCAAACGTAATTTCTTTACTCCTTTGTAGGGAGGGACTTTGAGCACAGGACAAAGGTTTCTTAAGGATGCAGATGAGATGGTAGGACTTATTTGATGGGAGTCCTTATTGACCAGGCAGGTAGGTTCTCAAATTCGTAATGCAGGGAGGAGGTTGAGAGATTGCAATGACCCTCTGGGACCAGGGACATGCAGCAGTCAGGGCAGGATATCTTTATTAAACTCTCCAAAACACAGTTCGTATGGGAAGGCAGGTCCCAGTGGACCCACCTGTCCCACCTCAGCTGGCCATGGTACCTGGCACCAGCAGATCTGGTGCCCAGCCTGGGACCTCCTCCTCAGTTGGCCCTGTGCCACCTTTTGGTGGAAGTGCTGCAGTGGATGGGGCTTGACCCCCCGTGCAAGCATGGGCGGAGGAGGTCCACCTATCACCCTTTGAATGGTCCGAGCTGTGGTGTGTAGAGAGATTGAATGTTCTGTTGCAGAGCCTCTATGCCAGCTTGAGGCCCGAGTGGCGCAACTCCCGGGTCAGCCTGCCCCTCCTACACAGCCCCCAGCACAGCCACCCTCTTGGCCGTGAAGGTGCAGTGGTGAATGCCCATGGTTGGGGACCTCAGTCCCACTGTTTCCATCTGGGGGCTCATGGGCTTGCGATTTCCAAACATCCCTCCCCGTCAAAGGTGTTCACCCACCACGTGTCATATACCCCCCCTGTATGCATCTTGTTTGTCTTGCCTGTTTACCTCCCCAACCTACCTCCCCAAATATACCTACTTCCCCTACCCCACATTCCACTCTCACCTGAAAAATAAAAGGGCAATCTGCTCCCAAAAAAAAATACTCCCCATACATAGCTGTCCATTTTGCACACATGTCCACTGGACACATGAAATGCTATTTAATTGGTGTTACAACATACTTTGTTGTCCTCACCCCTCTCTCAGGGGTTGAAGGGTTCATATCTACCTCCAAATTTATTGCATATGCACAGCTGTTGCTGTTGAAGAAATGGGCAGCTATGGACCTTCCCTACACCAGTCCTGCACATCCTGAGCTATTTTCCATACTGCATTTCCCTCTTTGTGCCCCTTTTTCACCACTTTACTTTCTCCCCATTTTTCTTTTCTTTCAAAGAAATGAGCATGGGAGTTAGTGGGAGTAAGCACTATTAAACAGTAGTTAGCGGGTTTGTGCGAGTTTGCGCTTGTTTGTGCTTGTTTGCGCTTGGCTAAGCAATGCACAGCAATGTGCAAACCTGCAAAAACCTGCTTACAGCTGCTTAAAAGTGCCTTAGTCACTCTGTATGTGAGGGCTCTTGTTCTGCTCAGGAGCAAAATAAAACACCTCTGTAAGTCTCAAACCTCGGACCTTGCACAAACTACACACCATGAAGTACCACTAAGCCACGGTAGATATACATCAAGTTGGTGCTTAAATAAATATATCATGCATCAGAATGAGTGAATGTAAAGGAAAAATAGGAATACCATACCACACAACTTGTTCTGTGGATATTGACCAACAGTTGTTGTGGGATTACATTACATGACTGTGATAAGAGAAGCAGCCATTCTAGCAGGAAATAATGTTACACCATCACTTTACAACCCCACACAGTATCACAGCAGGACAAACACTGGCATATCTGTTTAGGGCAAATGCCATACCTCCCATCTGTCCCTAATTTTCAGGGATGTCCCTGATTTTTAAACAAATTTTAGCTCTGTCTCTCTGAATCCCTCCAAAAACTACTGACTTTGGCCAGAAAGGTGGTGAATTACACTTAATGAATAATGACAATAATTAAGAGTTAGACACTTCTTTTACTTCAGAAAAGGTGTATTAATTCATATGCTCTGATTCTCTCAATGTCTCAACTTAATGGCACTAATATTTTAAAGGTGTCCCTGATTGTCCCTGACTTTTTCTTGACTTTTCCCTGAGTCTGTTCAAATATGTACCTGAGTGGTTGAGAGGTCTGGCAGAGGCAGAAACACAGAGGCATATCAGCCTTTCTGCTGTTACACACTGTGCAAATAGCTTTGGAAGGGGTTTCGGAAGCATACCCTTATGTAGGAATACAACACTGAAATACAAATGGATGTAGCCATGTACTGGTAGCAACCAACTGTAAGAATGCCATTGCTCTATTGCTGAAAAGACCTGTGTGGTGCACAGACAAAAAATAACAGGCTATTCTCTGGCTATCATGTGGATAGGTCCACAGTTGAAAGTTACGCAGGCAGACTACTTGCCTTGATAAACTAACATGTACACAACAACCCTGTAAGTCCAGCAAGATAAAATCCACACAATAATACTTACGCTCTCTGTACTTCTGCACCCCTACCCAAATGTAGAATATACCTGTGTGTGCTGGGTCTACCAAGGATGTAGGTAAGCATACTCACTGTACTGAAATGGGTCCAGTTTTTCTGAGCAGCTTGTGCTAATGTCAACACTAAAAAAGCACAAACTGTTTAGAACTGAGTAAATGAATATTTACAGTATAGCAGTTCACAAACAATTCTTGTGCCAAAGGAATACATCTCAATAACTAGCTTTGTATGGCAGTTAATTGTAACAGTTGAAAAGAAAGTACATCTTTCCATATATCTTGGGGTAGCATTTTGAGGGGTAAGTACATTTCTACATTGACAAGTGGGTACTGGAAGCAGCAACATTAGGTCTGAGTACAAAATGTAAATCTCTGGCTACACCCCTGGTTTCTGATATAAGAACTATACCAACCTTCTGTCTTAAACAATGATGTCCACAGCAAACAAGGATGATCTCCATCTTGGAAAGCTGAAAGGGCCACGCCTACATGAGTCAGCAATTTATAGTACTGGGTTGGTATGACAGTGATTACTGCAATTACTACACAGCAGGCTGCATGCAATTCGCAAATGGTGGCCACTAATTGGTGCAGAGGCCATCACATGATCATGTGCAAATTCCTACAAAATCAGGCTGCAATCTCAACAAACTCAATCATTCTATTGCAGAAACTGGCAGAGAGAGACAGAGAGAGAGAGAGAGAGAGAGAGAGACAGAGAAAATGAAAAAGAAATATTACCAAATCATACAAAGGAAAGGTATGTGACACATATGTATTTACTGGCATGTAGTAGATGTTATTGAAGAATAGTCTACATAATGTGAACCATTCATATGTGGCAGCAGTACTTCTTTATGCACAGATGTTCTGCTTAACTACTGCTATGGACAATACTGTGTGTACCTGTGGACAGTGGGACATACCTGTGAAATGTGTAGCTCAGCATTACATGTCAAAGATCTGATCCATGTTATCTGTGTTCTGTAGAGTAGGGTGGCCAATGGCTGTTGGGGGGATTAGCGCTGACATTATATAAACATGGGTGTGACTGAACAACACATGCATGATAGTCATATTAAAGTGTAGCTTAGCACTGGCAGCTGCTGCAGCAGTCTAGTATGCTTCTCTAGCATCTGTTGCCATATATACCCGCTTAATGTTAGCGTGTGTTCATATGTGACACCTGTTTGTGTTGCAGCAAAGCCCAACAGTTCAGCTGTGAGGTCCAGGGACTTACAACAGTGTGGACCTTGTGTGTGTATGCCACACACATACGGAGAAATATATATATGTGTCATATATATTCACATCTGTATATGTGCATAGAGCAGGGGACATATTGCAACTGTTTGTGAAGGGGGAGATATATATGCTGGTGAAGGTTAGTATGTGCATATTTGTATGTAGGTTTTAGTGTGTGACAAATAAGACAGCATACAGTGCTGGTATATGACATGCGGTGGTTAAACACTGTGGGTGGTTTGTTCAGTTTGCAATGTTGAAGCCAGTAAGGCCTGCAAAAGCTACATGGGCTGTGAACACCTTCAATGCATTTATCCCAAGAGTGTGCGATTTTATTACATTACTGTACACCTTACATCCTTTGTATAATTGATATTCTCACTATGAAAGGTGAAATTTATATGTGCCTACATATATATGTATATGTAGACCAATGGATGTGTATATATATATATATATATATATATATATATATATATATATATATATATATATATATATATAGTTATATATACTCATACACACCTACATCTACTTGTTGCAATAGATTCTCTGTACTGTTGACTGACTGTGATGGTCAATATGTTTGTGAATACATCAAAGATATGTATCTGTGGGATAGTTTAGTGGGAAACTGTTTATGTCATGGTATTATGGGTCCTTGCTTTGATCCTAGCAAAAGCTGCATATTCTGTTGCTAGGCAGAACAAGTGCTATTGCATACAGTGTGATTAAGTCCCTTAGTTTTAACTAGGGTGTGTCATTGGAGGCTAAAGCACTACATCTATGATTATTGATTGGTACTGATGTTGAATGCAAATCCTGTGTGTACTGTAGTACTACTTGAAGCTCTGGGCCTGTACAGCAAAGTATGGTGTATGTCCACATTGCTTGCATCCACTGTTTTGTGTGGTCCCTGTATTCATCACAGATTACATTTCTCAAGATTAAGGTTGTGTAAGTACTGACACACAGTACTGTATAGTACACACTGAAAGCTTATCTGGGTTGTCATACCTTTGTGTCCTGTAATTATGTCTGATGTGTGTGTGGTTATGTCTGTTTCATGTCCTTTGACATATGTGTGGTAAAACATATAACTGTGTATCTAGCAACATTCATAGTGTACTACAGCAGTATGCGATCTATATTCCCAATTGTGCACATATTTTGGCCACGGGTTTGCCATTAACAAGTTGTGTGGTATAATAGTAATACATTTACTGGACCTTGCACTGACTGTGATGGATGATATATTTCTTTACACATCAGCTTGATGTATATCTGCTGTGGCTAGGTGGTGCATTGTGTTGCATACAGTGTGCCAGGTACTCTTGTATAGTCTTATATAGTGATTTTATTTTGTTGCTGTGCAGAACATGGTTCATTAGATAGAGAGTGAGAAAGGCACTTTCAAGCAGTTGTGGGGTGAGCAGTGATAAGAGGCAGTTACAGTGTTTCACTCTCGGTTAGCTTATAGGTTGCTATATATGGCAGTTCAGTGATATCTGTACTGTATAATGTTAAATGTGCCATATGACTTGCTCAGACATATTTTTGTATTTATGTCTTCCAGGGATCATGGCCCATCGCAGGAACCCCAGTTACAGCAGTGTTGAAGATGATATCATTACTAGCAGTATGATTCAACACTACCGTCTCATGTTCTCACGAACCAGCCAGGACCAGCAGGAGCATACTGTAATGTGGCAAGATGTTGACCGCAGGGTAAATGAGGTAGGCCTGCATAACCGGACATATGAGCAGGTACGCCACCACTGCAGTGATCTTCTCAGACATGTCCGTCAGCGTGCTGCTGATGTGTGTAGACAACAGCTTGCAACAGGAGGTGGTGTTAATATCCATTCCCCCCTCACCAGAGTGGAGGAGCTTCTCCTGAGCCTGGTGGCACCTGCCCAACAACAACAGCAGCAGACATACACCATGATGGAGGTTGGAGCCACCCAGCAAGCACACATGGAGCATGCAGGTAACATGGCATATCTGTAGACTACTGTTATCTGTATTGGTAGATCATGCATATGTGAGATGTGGAGTGTGTCGTTCAAAGATGTGGAGCCTGTTGTTGTGAAATACTGATCATTTGGAGCATAATCTTTAGCCCTGTGAATGTAAACTGTTGTTGTACTGTAATATTGCAAACACACAGTAGCAATGCCACAGTTGTGGCCACTGACAAACTGTCTCATCTCTATGTAGGTCCCTCTGGGGTGACATCAAGGCAGTGGACAGATGCTGGTGAGTGTGTTCTACATTTATTATTGTAAATAAAAAGTGCATGTCATAGTTAAGGTGTAGGCCATGGACACATGTAACACACCTACCCATAATGCATGCTGTGCATGTTTGGTGTAAGAGCACGCACATCTCACTAATGTGATTAGCTGCTTCCAACACATGCAATACCCAGACCATCTCAAACAAATGTGGCTAGACTGTAGTGACCATTGGATAGGCACAGTTGATACACAACATGCACATAACATACACATCTATGTCATACACTTTTTTAATATGCTACACATAAAGGATTCCCAAACCCTCTGAAAAGACACACTCCAGTATCCAAAATCTCATCCACACATTACACATAATATACCTGAGGGGGTAGAGGCCTATCATGGGGCATTTAAACACTCTGCAACACACTACACATTCATGTCAGGGAATGCTCCTTATTGGCCTCCTTACAAACTCACGTAACAACTGGTTGTGAAACAGTGAATTTAGCCAAGGGAGTAGAGTTCCAGCACAGCATGATTAGTGCTGGTTTGGGAAACATTTGTAGCCTTGAGTGACCACCTGATGCTTCATGATGATGGCCTGTGGTACTATACCCCATCCAGTTATTGTAACCACACAAAACTTTCATTGCTATACACCTTAATGTTGCGTGTGTGCACACATATGCACCTCTAAACAGTATGCATACCAATCACCATTTGCACAACTGACACATATATGTTTTGTGATGCTATTGAGTGGCTAGGTCATATGACACACATTGGGTATGTGTAGTGTTTAAATATGCAGTTGTGTTTTAGCATGCCATGTCATGGATGAGACTGGCATGTCCACAATATGATCTACACTCACCATAAGTACTGTACATTGGGTATGTGGCCAAATGGTATTCCATCAATTATCCATGCACCACTGATGATGTTGTGTAAATACTCATCATGCATGTGCTAAAAATGTGTCCACAATTATTTGCTAAAGACACAGAGGCTGTAATCAGCATTGGATACCTATCTGGCACACAGATACACATCCAGCAATGGTATGTACACCTGTGAGTTATGGTGCACAGTACATTACAGGGTTATGAATACCTGCACAGCAATGTTGTGTCCATGTATGAATTGTGTTCCGGGGGGAGGGCCATCACCTAATAATAAAACACATGCATCAAAGCCATGTATACTGTTAGTAGCAAGGACTGACTACACTTGCACTGCATGCGGTTGAGCAACACATGTCCTGCATGCTGACATGTGTGATATGACTGTTTTGCTTGTGATACTGTACCCCACCATCACCTGCTATTGTGTATGTTCTGTAATTGCTGGTGTTGTGTGTGTCTGCTTTAAGGAGGAGTGTATTTTTGTGTGTGCGCATGTGTGCATGTGTGCATGTGCACATGTGTGGATGTATGCATGTGTGCATGTGCACATGTGGTCTGAAGTCATGTTCAGGTTACACAAGGGCCACACTTCCAGACCTGAAGAATGTAAAACCTGATGATTCACAGACACTCTAGTTAAAACATCTCTTTACTGTTTCCTGTTTTCCTCTCACAGGTGCTGAGGTGGGGCTGGTTCAGTACAGCAGGGAACCTGATGTCACTGAGACAGACAGTGATGATGAGGATAGGTGTGTTGAGGATAGGTGTGTTAAGGCACAGGCAGGTTTGTCAGGGTCTGTTGTTGGGCCACCAATTGACAGTACACAAGTCTTCACCCCATCCATGCACACAGTCATACTGCCTGTACATCCATCATCATCATTGCCCTTAGCTGAGGGACAATGTATGGTTGGCACTGGCCAGAACAGTGTGGTATCTATGGCACATGTATCAGGACACAGCAGCCATAGCCATATGTCTGGAATGGTACCACAAAGGCAGATGCCCAGGAGTTCTCGTCAGAGCACTGCTGGTCATCATGCCGCTGGCAGACGTGCCACACCTCTTTCTACCGCACGCATGTTCCAGGCTGTCATGGAGGCACAGACACAAATAGAGCGGTACACCAGACAGGGGCTAAGGGCACAGAGGGCTCATAACATTTCTGTAAATGACAGTATCTGTGACCTAGCAGGTGCCATACGTAACTACATTGAGGTCATTGATAGACGTTGGGGTGAGACATTAGATGTCCTCCACATTGTTATGTCCATGTGTTAGGACAGTGCGGGACAGTTGAGATGTCGACATGGATGTATGCCAGCAACATCAGCAGCTGGAGGTCGCTGTGGATGTCCAGCAAGTCACAGCCACTCCCGTAGTGCCAGTACCAGCCCCAGCAATGTTGGGGGGGCTGGCCATAGACTGTCCTAGCAGACCACGTGCATGTGGCTCTGGCCAGTCCCAGCAGGGACCTGGAGCCAGTGGCCATATGCCAACCTCTTTGGATAGTACCCAATCTGGATTAGTACCTGATACTGTCTGTAGCACCCCTGCCAGGCACAGGTTCTGTATCTGTGGCCAGAGATGGTGATCTGTAAAGCCTGCCAGGTACAGTCTGTAGCTGTCTCACAAATCCCTGTATATGGCTGCCACATGGTGGAACTGTGTGCATGCAGACACAAACACACATAAACCAGAAACCTAGGGCAAACACATGCCTGCACACATTACATCAACATTGGCCCATAACAGTACTCATGGCCCTCACACACACACTCACACACACATGTTGATTGTATGGCTCAGTGTAGGCCTCTGGCAAACCAACAACACACTCTGCATATGATGAAACCTGTGCCACCTCCTGTCATCTGTAACACTGATGCAGGAACAGGCTAACATGGTGCTGAGGCACAGGGTGACTTTAATAAAGTATAGCAATGGTTGGATGTGTAGCATGTTGTCAGCAGTAAAGTGTAATTATATCCTTTAAGGTGTAGCTGAGCAGGCATGATGCATTAAAGCTGTAATTAGCAATGTTCTATTGTTTTCACCACTGTTTATTCCAATTGTGTTTTGTTTGCCCATGTGCCACTTGGCTGATGTGTGTAGTTGTGTCAGCATGCATTATACAGTGGACAGTAAGTGTGGGGTGTGTGCAACACAGGTTTGCAGGTGTCCATCTGTGAACATGGTGGAGGTGCACTGTCTGCATGTACATGCATATTGGACACATGGGCAGGGTGACATGCCCTGTATTGGCCAGTGTTAACACTCCATAGTTTCTATTGGTGGCCAGTATGCATTGTACTACACACATTTTGGAATTTGAGTATGCATGTGTGTGTATGACACGGGTTGACACTGTGCTGTGGGTGATGCTAATGTTGCTATCTGTCATTGGTTTGCATTACTAAGGTTAACACTGTCCCAGCTGCATAATCCTTTAGTAATGTGCACTGTTCACCTACAGGGTTGCATGGACCGTGCTATCACAAACACAAGAAATTCTCACTTATACAGTAAAAGTCCATTAGTCTCATGGACCCCTGCCATAAACTAAATATATAATAGAAGGTGTGAAGTTGTACCAAGAAAGAGTTACATACCAAGAAGGGATAACCTCTCTGGTCAGTATCATTGGGAAAATACAATCCCTCAATAAACATACAAGGTAAGCTTCAAAATACAAAATGGCAAGGATTCCAAAGACAACACTAAAGCTTTCTTTAGTGTTATGTATAATCTACAGGGGAAATCTCAGATCGGGTCACAGTTAATGTAAATGGTCACAAAGTACACTTATCTGAATGACATTACCAATTTCTTGTCAGACAGTTTGAATGTGGATTTCACCACCCTGTTGTTACACAAGGGCCACATTTCCAGACCTGAAGAATGTAAAACCTGATGATTCACAGACACTCTAGTTAAAACATCTCTTTACCAAAGTCCAAACCACAGTGGCAATGGTACTGGACAGTGTCCCTGGCTGTATCATACACAAGCTGACATATGAAGTCACCACTCACCTAAACACTCTGTCCAGATGCAGCCTCTATACAGGTTACATACTTGTGGAATGACACATGGTAATGGTGTTCACAGTCCACAAGGGTTGAGCTACAACATCTTCTTCTTCTCCTTTCGGATGCTCCCATTAATGGTTGCCACAGTAGATAATCTGTTTCCATTTCTTCCTGCCCTCTGCATCTTGCGCTGTCACACCTTCCACCTGCAAGTCCTCTCTCACCACAGCCATAAACCTCATCTTAGGCATTCCTCTTTTCCTGTTACCTGGTGGCTTCATCCTTAGCATCTATTTCACAATATACTCTGCATCCCTCCTCAGCACATGTACAAACCAACTTAATCCTGCCTATCTGGCTTGGTCTACTAACCTTCAAACCTGGGCTGACCCTCTAATATACTTATTCCTAAACATGTCCACCCTCATCACACCCAGTGCAAATGTTAACATAAATTGATTAAGGGTAGAACTACAACAGATCCTGGAAACTTTCACCCTATAAGCCAGACAAATGTTATCGGGAAGGCTATGGAGCACAGCATTATGGAACTCATTAACAGAGACATTATGAACCTGCAAACACTGCACCAGACCCACTTAGGCTCTCTAAAGGCCAGATCATGGCTCCTACACCTAGTAGACTTCAAGCCAGTTAACAAGGCTATAGGTGAGGGAGAGGAGGTCCACACAACCAAGATATAGCTCACCAGCAATTCATACCCATCCCACATTCTGGTATTATACATATCCTCAACAGACTGACCATAAACGATTGTTAGATGATGGATTGACAACTGACTCACAGTTATAGGACACACAGTAACATTTACAGCCTCCATGTACAATTCTATGCCAGTAACAAGTGCAATTCACCTGCACTCAGTCCTGGGACCACTTCTGTTTGGCATATAGCTTTCTTAGGTACAAGCAAACACAGTAGGGATATGTCTGCCCACGTTTGATGAAAATGCATACTGTGGGCTATACTTTATTCTCCAGATGACACACACATCCACCAAAAGGGTATCATAGAGACAGATACCTGGTGTCAAACTCATGCTGTAAAGCTATAAGCCAAAGAAAGCATAGTTATCCACTTTTAGAAAACAAAGTATCCCCATAGTACCACATAGGTAGTAGCGCCCACAATGTGGAACAGGTACTAATGTATACATAGAGCCATGTGTTTAGTCATCTCTCTTTTGATAATCACATTACCAAAGGGTTTTGGAAATCCCTCTGTGGAGCACATAAGCAATAAAGGGTTTGCATGCAGATCCACAGAGGTTGTTGCATATCTATAATGATTAGTCATCTTTGCCAGACTTTGTTTGCTTTGGAACAGGATTCAAATATACCTCAAGCATAAACCCTCACTCACACTCTTCAATAGAAACTGTGATGAGTGGATGTGAAACTGAAGACATAGCCCAGGGATCACTGCAGTGGTTAAGCTTGTCACTAGCATACAGAAGTGACCTAAGGTCTGGAAAGTGCCAGCACACTTTGGCAAAGATAACAGATGCATTCATAGAGAAAGCAGAGTACCCACCTATGAAATAATTGAGGTCACATGTATGTATATTGCTTTGCCCCACAGCTATCTTACATGTGTATTGCACATACAGTTGTCATTGTGATGTGTCATACACTAGAAAGATCAAAGTCCACTCCACATTGACCAATGGTGTCACACACTGTCAGCAAATGCGAGATTCAAACTCCTTCTTAAGTACAGTATGATACTATAGCAGTATGCATTTACATGATGTGCTATACACATTACTGAGATTTTACCTTTCCACAGGTATATTTGTAGGATGATGACATCATCAGACTTGTCAAAGATGAGTATACCACTTTTAAGGGGTGTAGTATTCTCCAAAAAGTTTTCTTCTCCAAGGGAGACACACACACACACAGTTAGCAAGTGCAGGATTCAAACCCCTACCTAACTACATTATGATACTACACCAGTACACATTTCCACGACATGCTATACACATTACTGGGCTTTCTCCTTTCCACAGGTATATTTGTAGGATGGTGACATCATCAGACTTGACAAAGATGAGTATACCACTTTTAAGGGGTGTGAGTATTCTCCAAAAAGGTTGCTTCTCCCCAGGAAGACACACACATTCAGTTGGCAAGTGCAGGATGCAAAGCCCTACCTAACTACATTATGATACTACAGCAGTACACATTTACACAATGCACTATACACATTACTGAGATTTCACCTTTCCACAGGTATATTTGTATGATGGTGACATCATCAGACTCGACAAAGATGAGTATACCACTTTTAAGGGATGTGAGTAGTCTCCAAAAAGGTTGCCCCTCCTCAGGAAGAGACACACACACACAGTTGGCAATTGCAAGATTCAAACCCCTACCTAACTACATTATGATACTACAGCAGTATGCATTTACATGACATGCTATACACATTACTAGGATTTCACCTTTCCACAGGTATATTTGTAGGATGGTGACATCATCAGACTTGACAAAGATGAGTACACCACTTTTAAGGGGTGTGAGTAGTCTCCAAATAGGTTGCTCTTCTCCAGGGAGACACACACACTCGGCAAGTGCAGGATTCAAACCCCTATATAATTACATTTTGATACTACAGCAGTATGCATTTACACGACACGCTATACACATTACTGGGATTTCACTTTTCCACAGGTATATTTGTAGGATAGTGACATCATCAGACTTGACAAAGATGAGTATACCACTTTTAAGGGGTGTGAGTAGTCTCCAGAAAGGTTGCTCTCTCCCCAGGGAGAGACAGACACACACACAGTTGGCAAGTGAGGGGTTCTTAATCCAACTAAGTACGTCTTTACACTTCAGCAAGCAATATGGAGTTACAGGGTGCAATACAGACATTACTTGCTGACAGTTTGCCCAAAGGTTTTTTTCACATTTGATAACCTCAGCAGGCTTATCATACTAGGTGTATTGTGAGTGTATTGTATGCATAGGCCATGACCATATCATATATGGGTTGATGCACCACATGCTGGCACACACAGGGTCAAACCCTGAGTAGCATCTTACCTTCACCTACATGATGCTGCAATATAACAGAAAGACGATAAACTTCAACAATTGGCTGAGCTTCTGGTGTCATTCAAAGGGGATCCAGTCTCTGTCTGCCTGTGATGACATGATAGACAAGCCTTGTTGCTTCACTACAGATTGTTTGCACCTGTCGCCCCTATGCTTCTGAATACTGGTCAAGGCTCTTGCTGTCCCCATATTACCTTTTTTAGGCAAGGCTCAAAGGTTCATAGGTTCATAGGCAGGTAATAGGCTATCGGCCCTGGGGCCTATACAAGCCCAGCCAAAAAGGTACCCTGGCTTTTGCCACCCAAGAAATTTATTTTCCTGTGCTACTGTCGAGCAGAAAAACAGAAGTGATCCCCGGGGTGAATTTCCTATTTCCTATCCAATCATCAAGATTTTTCTTGAAGATTGCTAATGAGAAGCTTTGTTTGATATAGATAGGTAGTTTATTCCTGAGTATGGGAAGTCTCTGGACAGGAATCTATCCCTCCAGCTTGTTCTGTTCATTGTGGTGACAAGGTTTAGGTCCCTAGAGCATGTAGGTTCATAGGTTCATAGGTAGGTACTAGGCTATCTGCCCAAGGGCATTTATAAGCCTAGCCAGAATGTGTTGGCTTTCGCCTCCCTTTTAAATTAGTTTCCTGGGACTCTGTCTAGCAGGGCCACTGAAGTGATCCCAGGGGTAAATTTACAATTTCCCAACCACTCATCAAGATTCTTCTTGAAGAGAGTCTGCAAGGGGCTCTGCCTAACATCAACTGGGATTCTATTCCAGAGTGAGGGAAGTCTCTGGGACAGGAATCTATCCCTCCAGCATGTCCTGTTTATTGCTTTGCTGAGATTTAATTCACTGGAGCGTGTGGCTCTAAGAGATTTGTTTTTCTTGAGGTGGAGCATGTCCATTAATTCCGGGTTGGACATGGCCTTATACATCAGGCATAGATCACCTCTGAGCAGGCAGTAAGCAACTGAGTAGAGCTGGAGTTTCTTTAGTCAAGCTGCATAGGGCATCTCTTTGAGGCCCATGATCCTCTTGGTGAGATACTTCTGTGGTCTTTACAGCTGTTGCATGTGTCGATTAAGGTATATACCAAATGGGGCATTGTACTCTATTATGGGCCTAATGAGTGATAAGTAGAGGGGCACAATGACCTCTCTTGATCTAGAGGTGAACCCTTTCGTGATTAGGTGGGCTACATAGAAGGAATTTCTAACCACTTTGGCAATGTGATTATCAAAGGAGAGGTTACTATCTACCTGGGTCCCCAGGTCCCTAATTACATTTTCTGTAGCTAGTGGATTGCCACCTATGTGGTAATTCATGGGCACTTTGTTTTTTTCAAAGGGGATGACTATGTATTTTTTGGCATTCAGCTTGAGGCCATGGTTTTGACACCAGGTATCTGTCTCTGTAAGACCATTCTGGAGGATGTCTGTGTCAGCCGGAGAGTCGATTATGGCCCCCAGTTTACAGTCATCTGTGAACTTGGTCAGCCATAGTCCTTCCATGCTTGGCTGTACCTCAAAGAAGTATATACTGAACTGGAGGGGTCCCAGGACCGAGCCCTGTGGGGCGCCACTTGTGACTGGTTTAGAGTCGGACATGGCACCCACAACTCTGACCATGTGTGTTCTATCCATGAGCCAGTTGGCCACCCATCTCGTGACGTAGGGGTTAATGTTCAAGCTGGTAAGCTTGTCTATGCCAGAGTGGGGAATGGTGTCGAAGGCCTTAGCGAGGTCCAGGTAGGCTGTGTGGACTACCTTCCCTTCATCTATGGCCTTGGTAACTGTTTCAAAGAAGTCAACTAGGTTTAGAAGGCAGAATCTGCCTTTAACAAAGCTGAATTGGGTAGGGTCCAGTGTCTGGAGGTTCCCAGTGTCTCTGTTTATGAGTTCCATGATAATTCACTCCATAGCTTTGCAGACCAGGCTGGTCAGGCTTATAGGGCGATAGTTCCCAGGTTCTGTTGTGGCACCACCTTTGTGGAGTGGGATGACTGTTGCTGTATGCCATTCTTTGGGTACATAGTCTGTGGTAAGGCTGAGTCTGAACAGTGAATTTAGGTAAGGGTTTAGTTCCTTTTGGAGCTCATGTAAGACGCAGCCAGGGACACCATCCAGTCCCATTGATGCTGTGTTCTTAGCTTTGGAGAGGGCTGTTTTTACCTGCATGTCCATGATGTCTGGGGCTCTGCATTCTTCTGGGATGGACACGGGCCATTTTGGGGGTGAGGGGGGGTGAAGTTTGCACTAAGCTTGTCTGCCAGGATGTTGGCAATGTCAGTTGGTTCAGTGTATTTTTTGCCATTTTGCAGTAGCTCAGAGCATATCTGAGAGTTGCCACCTACATTTTTGGTATAGCTAAAGAAGGCTTTGTGATTATCTTTAGATTCGTTGGCAATTTTTCTTTTGAAACTGGCCTTGGATGATTTTATGAGTGATCATTGTTTCTTGCTAATATTGATCAGTGACGCCTTTCCTTTTTTGGAATTTTGCTCTATCATGTAGTAGTTTCCTCCTTCTGTTGTATAGCTTATTTATGGCCGGGGACCACCAGACTGGTTTCCTCTTTTTGGAGGAGTGAGTCTTGGTTTTACTTGGGATGGCTCAATCCATGCATCCCTGTAGATGCACATAGAATGCACTTGTAAAGGATTCTGTGGATTAGATAGCAGTATCCTGTAGCAAGGGGGCTTTGAAACTTTCCACTTCGGTCTTGAGAAGTGTGATGTTTGCTTTTGAAAAGTTTTTCACAGTGGTTTCCTTGACTGGGGTGGGGTCGGGATGTGGATGTCCAGTGTGATAACTTTATGATCTGATCTTACCAGTGAGGGGTTTACCTCTGGTGTGGAACACTGATCCCCCATGTTGGTGATGATCAGGTCCAGTATGTTGTCACCTCTAGTGGGCATGGTGACCAGCTGTTCCAGGGCATTTGAGTTTATAAACTCTAGGAAGCGTTGGGCAAAGGAGTTTGTACTTGAGTAATTCTCCCAGTCAATGTTTGGGTAGTTGAAATCTCCTAATATCATGGTGTTTGGTAGGACCTTTATATTTTCCAGTGTTCTCAGGAATGCTGAGTGAGGGTCCTGAGACAAGGTAGGTGATCTGTAGCAGGCTACAATCTGATAAGCAGCTTTGCACACTGTTAGTTGCACTTGGATGGTCTCCGAGGCCTTGTGCTGTGCCACTAACCTGGAGGTGTGGGTATCCTTTATGAAAATGGATACACCACTTCCTTTTGTATTTTGGTCTGGGTTTTGGGGCCGAAGCTTGGAGAGATTGGGATTTCTTTAAGTGGAGCACTTCCAATAGCTCTGTGTTTGACATAGCTTTGTATGTTAGGCAGAGATCACCTATGAGTAGGAGATATGCGACAGAGTAAAGCTGGAGTGTTTTGAGACGGTCTGTGTAGGGCATGTATTTGAGGCCTGTAATCCTCTTTGTGAGGTATTTCTGTGGCCTTTCCAGTTGTTGTAGATGTCTTGTGAGGTACATACCAAAAGGGACATTGTACTCTATAATGGATCTAATGAGTGATGAGTAGAGGGGAACAATGACCTCTTTTTTCTGCATGAGAAACCTTTTGTGATGAGGTGTGCCACGTAGAAGGATTTCCTGACTACTGTGACAATGTGATTATTAAAGGAGAGACTACTGTCCACCTGTGTCCCAAGGTCGCTTATCACACTTTCAGTGTTAAGTATACTACTGCCTATGATGTAGTTCATGGGTACAGAGTTCTTACCAAAGTGGATGAAAATGCACTTTTTGGCATTGAGCTTGAGGTCATGGCTTTGACACCAGGCATCTGTCTCAGTGAGGCCCTTTTGTAGGATGTCCACATCGTTAGTAGTTTTGATTATGGCTCCTAGTTTGCAGTCATCTGGGAACTTCATTAGCCAAAGACCTTCTGTGTTAGCTTGTACTTCAGGGAAGTAGATACCAAACAGGACAGGACACAGGAATGAACCCTGTGGTACTCCACTTGTCACTGGTCTGAAGTCGGATTTGGAGTCTGCTACTTTCACAGTGTGGGTTCTGTCAGTGAGCCAGTTGGCATCCCAGAGGTATTTATACCTAGTTTAGTGAGTTTATCTATAATTCCAGAGTGGGGGATGGTGCCGAAAGCCTTGACAAGATCTAGATAGGCTGTGTGAACCACCTTACCCTTGTCTACGGCTTTAGTGACTGCTTCAAAGAAGTCTATCAGGTTTAGGAGACATGATCTGCCTTTTACAAACCCAAAATGGTTGTGGTCCAGAGTTTGGAGATTACTAGTGTCTTTGTTTATAAGTTGCATGATGATACATTCCATGGCCTTGCAGACCAGGCTCATCAGGCTAATGGGACACTAGTTCCTGGGGTCCGTGGTGGCTCCCCCCTTGTGTAGTGGGATAACCGTTGTTGTGCGCCATTCAGCTAGCACAAAGCCTGAGGTGAGGCTATGACTGAATATAGTACTTAGGTGTGGTGCCAGTTCATTCTGTAGTTCATGTAGAAAGCAGCCTGGGATGCTGTCTGGTCCCATGGATGCTGTGTTCCTGGCTTTGGAGAGTGTGGGTTTTACCTGTGCAGCCGTGATGACAGCAAATTTGCATTCTTCCAGTATAGAGATGGGTTCTTTCATGGGTGAGAGGGGGGTAACGTTAGCACTGATCCTATCTGCCAGGATGTTAGCAATATCAGTTGGGTCTGTATATTTAGTGCCATTGTGCTGTAATTCAGAGCAGATCTGAGTGTTGCCATTGAGATTCTTGACATAGCTAGAATGCTTTGTGGTTGTCTTTAGAATCAGTGGTGATTTTGTTTTCGTAACTTGCTTTGGAGGATTTTATCAGGGATCACAGCTTCTTACTGAGGCTGACCAGGGAGCTCCTCCACTCATGGGATTTTACCCTCTTTTGCAACAGTTTCTTCCTTCTGTTGTGCAGTTTGTTTATGGCAGGGGACCACCAGATTGGCTTCCTTTTCTTGGAGGATAGCATCTTGGTTCTGTTTGGGATAGCATGATCCATGCACTTATAAAGTGCAATTGTGTATGATTCAGTAGTCGTAACTGTATTGTCCATCTGCATGGGTGTCCTGAAGTTCACCACTTCTGTCTTAAGAAGCATGAAGTTGGCTTTGGAGAAATTTTTTAACATGGTTTCCTTAATGGGGGTGGGGGCAGAATGTGGATATGTAGGGTAATTAGCTTATGGTCAGATCGGACCAATGAGGCGTTGACTTCAGGTGTGGAACACCGGTCACTCAGGACAAACCAAACCCCATAACCAATACAAATAACCACAAAGTGAGCTAAATGCTACTCATTGCCGGAAGTCTCAGCCTCCAAATGCACACACTCAAAGCACTTCTCAGTATGGAGAATATTGATATCTGTGCAGTAACAGAAACCTAGTTCAAGGCTCCAGAGAGCACACCAGCACTGCCAGGATACTACTCGTTCCATACCTTCCAGCATCAGAACCTGGATCATAGCACATAGGGTGGGGATGTATCAATATTAATCAAGGATACCTACACCTCTCTCTACATCCTCTCCATAGGATATGTACCCAAAGAATGTTGCACCGCAACGTTCTTCCCACTCCACAGGGGTGGGGCCACAAAGACCCTTGGCATTCATGCTCTATGAGCCTAACAAGTCTGATCTGCTAGGCAATAGAGCCAATCATAATGGAAGTCAACAATAAAGACATTGGGAACCTTCACACAGTTGAGCACACCCAGTTTGGCTTAATCAAATGCAGATCACACCTCCTGAACTGGGTGGATTTCTTTGAGACAGTTACCCAGCCTACAGATGATTGAAAGGAGCTCCACACAGCCTACCTACACCTCACTAAGGCCTTTGACACCATTCCCCAGTCAGGTATCATCGATGAACTCACCAACCTGGCCATGAATCCATACATCACAAGATGGATTGCAAACTGGCTCACAGAGAGATCCCACAAATTAAGAGTTGCTGGCTACATGTCAGACTCTACACCAGTATCAACTGGTGTCCCCCAGGGTTCAGTCCTGGGGTCCCTCCTGTTTGGTATAGACTTCTCAAAAGTACATGCCAACACAGGAGGGTTGTGGTTGACTAAGTTTGCTGGGAACTGTAAAGTGTTTGCCATAACAGATTCCCTGGATGACACAAATATTCTCCAGAAGGGACTCTATGAGACAAATGTGTGGTGTCAGAATCATGGCCTCAAGCTCAATGTGAAAGAATGCATAGTAATCCCCTTTGGTGAAAACAAAGTACCCACAAACTACCACATAGGTGTTACCCCCTAAAAACTGACAAGGTAATAAGGGATCTGGGGACACAAGTAGATAGTCATCTTTCCTTTGACAACCATGTTGCCAAAGTTATTAGGAAATCCTATGTGGCCCATCTAATCAACAAAGGGTTTGCATCAGGATCAAAAGAGGTAGTGGTGGCCCTCTACTCGTAAGTCATCAGACCCATCATTGAGTACAATGCACCATTTTGGATGTACTCGACTAAGCATATCCAGCAGCTGTAGAGACCACAGAGGTACCTCACCAAGAGGATTACTGGCCTCAGACAGTTGCGTTATGCAACACAACTGGTAAAACTAAATCTGTTCTCCGTTGTATATCACCTACTCAGAGACACACTTTGCCTAACATGTAGAGCCATGTCCAACACATAACTGTTGAACATGCTCCATCTATGGATAACAAAATTGAGTCGCACTACACACTCCAGGGATATGAACCTCATCACAACAATGAATACAACATGCTGGTGGGACAGAGTACCATCCCAAACACTTGCCTTACTGTGGAACAGAGTCCCAATGTACATCAGACAGAGCCCCTTGCTGACACTCTTCAATAGGAACCTTGATGAGTGGATGGGAAACGGACAATTCACGCAAGGCATCACATCAGCAGTCCCACTAGAAAGGGGCTTAGGGTACTAACTATTAGAACTAGGGCTTTGGGAGACTACCCAATGGGGTGGTGAAAGCTGCACAACTTGCCTAGGCTAATATATGCCTTTGTGAAGACAGTTTACTACATACCTATGAACCTATGTGACAGGTACACGTCTACAGATAGTAGATGTGTACTTCATTGTAAAGTCATGTTGTACAGCAGGCACATGGACCACAAACACTGTAATGTTTACAGATACTGGTGGCTTTTATGTACAGTGGGTGAGATGTGCACCTCATGTCTTTTGTGCCATTGGGATGTGTGCTGGGTGGGACAGTCCTGGATGGCTCCCTCTTATGGTCACCCTCTTACACACATCTCTGCCCATTCATCTTTGGCTTATTATACTGTGTTCCCCCTACATATATATAGGTACATAGGTAGGTAATAGGCTATCTGCCTGAAGGCATATATTAGTATGGCCAGAGTGTGCAGCTATCACCACACATGGGGTTAGTTCCCTAGGCCTCTGTGTAGTAGAGCTGATGAAGTGATCCATGGTGTGACAGTTCAGTTTCACATACACTCATCAAGGCTCCTCTGGAAGAGTGTCAGTGAGGGACTCAGCTTAATGTAGGTTGGGAGCCTGTTCCAAAGCAAGGGAAGTCTGTGAGTTAGTATTGTATCCCTCCAACATGTTCTATTTATTGTTGTGATGATGATATCCCTAGAGCATGTGGCACAGTGAGCTTGGGTTTACTTCAGATAGCACATGTACATCAGTCCTGCATTGGACATGGACCTGTCTGTTGGGCAGAGATCGCCTGAGTAGACAGTATGCAACAGAGTACAGATTGAGTAAATTCAGTCTTGTTGCATGGGGCAACTGTTTGAGGCCAGTAATCCTCTTGTTGAGGTACTTCAGTGGTCTTTCCAGCTGCTGAAGGTGCCTAGTCAGATTCATTGCAAGTGTGCCATGAT
The DNA here is from genome assembly GCF_019279795.1 of Protopterus annectens. NCBI lineage: Eukaryota > Metazoa > Chordata > Ceratodontiformes > Protopteridae > Protopterus > Protopterus annectens. The sequence goes on from NC_056737.1 coordinate 648,195,545, forward strand.
ACTCTCTGATGGGTCTGATGACTGATGAGTAGAGGGAACTTCCTTTGACCTACATGCAAAGACCTTGGCAATTTGTGGGAACACATAGCATGATTTTCTAACCACTTTGTGAATGTGTTTCTGGAAGTAGAGATGACTATCCACATGTGTCCATTTTATTATTACCTCCATATTTAGGGTGTTGGCACCTATGTGGTATTTGTATGACTGTAGCTCGAGGCCATAATTTTGACACCGCATCTGTCTGACTGAGACCCTTTTTAAGGATGTCTCTGTTGTCCCAAACATTGATTATGACAACCTTTTTGCAGTCATCCACAAACTTTTTTAACCATAGCCCTCATGTGTTTGACTGTATTTCTGAAAAGTATACACCAGACAGGAGGGGTCCCAGGACTGAGCCATGGGGGACAGCAGTTGTTACCAGCTTACAGTCCAACAGGGAGACCACATTTCTTACCTTGTGGGATCTATCTGTGCCCCAGTTGGCAATCCATCAGATGACATACGCATTTATGCACAGGTTGTTGATTTTGTGGATACGACACATGTGTGGGATGTTGGAAAAGGGCTTTTCAAGGTCTATGAAGGCTGTGTGTAGCTCATTTCATTGATGTATGCCCTGGGTAACTGCCTTGAAAACTGTCTAGCAGGTTTAGAAACCATGATCTGCCCTTGACCAAACCAAAATGGGTAGGGTTGGGTGTTTTTAGGCTCCCAATAGCTCTGTTTATGAGTTCCATAATGATGGACTCCATGGCCTTGCAGATCAGGCTTATTAGGCTTATAAGACAATAGTTCCCATGGTCTGTTGTGCACCAACACTTGTGGAGTGTGCCAAACATTGCTGCAACCCATTCAACAGTTTCATATCCTGTACAGAGGGTGAGTATCAACAGACTGTTCAGGTGCAGGGTCTGTTTGTTTTGGAGTTCACATATGACACAGCCAGGGAAACCATGTTATCCCTTAGACGCCGTGTTTTTAGGTTTGGATAGACCTGTTTAACCATTGTATATGTGATTTCTGGGTTTTCACAATCTCCAGGTATGGTAATGGGCCCTTTTGTCAGTGAGAGGGGGATAAATATGTATGAACCTGTCTGACAAGATGTTGGCAATGTCAGTCATGTACATGTATTCATTTACACTTTGCATTGACTCAGAACATATATGAGTTTACATTGATATTTATGATATAGCGAAAGAAAGCTTCATGGTTCTCTATGAACTCTTTGGCAATATTTTTGCCAGAACATGGCTTGGATAATGTTAGGAGTGCTCATTGTTTCTTGATGATACTGACTGGAGATTTATTGATCTTCTTTGGATTTTCACTTTCTTTGAACAACTTAAGTATTTGTAGTACATAGTTTGATTATGACAGGGGTCCAATATATTATATGGGTCTGTTTTCATATCACTGTGTGTGCAAGGCAGGACTGGTGAATAGTGACAAGTGTCTGGAGTAAGAACGGCAACTGCCAGATATGTATGGCCCACTGCTGTACTCAGACATGGCCTAAGTGTGTGAGCATGCCCAGTATGACCTTTCAGTATGTTGCTGACTGAAATTTGCTAAATTTGTTTAAGTGTGTGAGCATGCCCACTATGGGCATATATACTATATGTGTGTGAAGAATCAAGTTGGTTTTTACTTCAGGGGTCACCTTTGTGTTGTACATCAATAGGAAGCATGCTGTGCCTGCAGGGCTTCCACGAGTCAATTTGCATAGATTTATCAACATTTCTACATACAGGGGGGGCAGCTGTTATTTGTACATTTCTACCCGGGGGGCACACCTGATTGTTACTGTGGATGTACATAGGATGAGGGGTACACCTGACACTTATACACATTTGCTAGGCCTGCACTGTTATGTCAGGTACTCCATTTCAGTCTGTACTGTTGCCTTCCATACTGGCTTGAGGCATACCACTGTACTACAGACCTTAGCTTCCAATTACACGCATATTAGTTTGTGACTTCATAGCCTATACAACCCACATCACACTGCCTAGCCTGCTGTTATCTGTCTGCATAGGCCGGGGGGGGGGATACTCATATGCCTCTTCAGAGGGCATGATACAGCATTTGTTTTATGTTTGTCTTTGTCTACAATTGTCCTGCTGGCTGTGACTGTTAGGTATGTGAACCCCCCCCCAACTGGTATGTGTGAGTGACTTAAGTTGTATCTGTGCCAGTGAAATGCTGCCATGGCTTAGTGGTTCAGTATTGTGACTATAGTGCACTGTATCCTGAGTTCGAGCCCTGTCACTGCTTTTTATTTTCCTGCTGGGCAGACCTGACTGGTTAAAGAACAGTAAAGCAGGTGTGAGCGTGTTTACCCGACTTTGCTCGACTTTGCCCAACTTTGCCCGACGTTGCCCGATGTTGAGCTGGTTAGCGTGATGCGCATCTATGCCCAATTGTATTTAAATATGCTCAATACTGGTAAAATGTGCTTAGCAGTGCTTTATATTGCTTAAAATAGGGCACTCATGCCTCAGGTGGGGCTGCAGGGCTGCCTATGTCGGATGCACATAGTACACTCCCTATACATGTTTGAAAACAGGTAGTGTCAGGTTAGGCATCCCTTTTACTGTATGTGCAATTCATAGAGAGGTGTCATTTCCTGGGTTCCTACTGAGTCAGTGTATGTGCTATGCTTTGCCTCCTTGCCAAGGCCAGGGCATACTGGGCATGCCTCCTTCTGCCTACTGGGCCAGGGCTCAGGTTGTTCCTCCTCCAAGTCATGCTGTGCCTGTGCAGGCCTTGGCAATGGTGGGGGGCTGTTTGGCCCTGCCCCATGCTGTTCCTGCTGCAGCTGTTTCTGCAGGATCATATTGTGTAGCATGGCACATACCATAACAATTTGGGTACATGTAGTTGGTGAGTACTGCAAGCCTCCAGATGTGTCCAGGCACCGGAACCATGACTTGAGCATCCCAAACACATGCTCAGTTATGTTTCTTGTTTGTGCGTGTGCCTCATTATGGAGTTCTTGTTCAGGTGTGTGTGCATTTCTGATGGGTGTCATCAGCCACGGCTCCAGTGCGTATCCGGCATCCCCCACTAGGTGACCATCAGGGATGTCCCCATTGGCAAATCTCTGGGACAGCTGTGTCAGATGCCAGATGTATGAATCATGATAGCTTCCAGGGCAGCCAGCACGCACATTCATTATTATGCCCTGGGCATCGCACACGACCTGGCAGTTGATGGAGGGGAAGCCCTTGCAGTTGATGTAGACCCTACCCTGCTCACCGGGTGGTGCTTTGGTGCGTATGTGCATGCAGTCTATTGCACCCACTACCTTAGGGTATTCTGCTATTTGGTGGAAAAGACGCATATTGCTGGCCAATGCCTCACAGGAATTGGGGAAATATACATGGTCACCGACATGTGCTGACATGGCATCCAGGAACTGGTGGAGTACCCTGGATGCTGATGCCTGTGAAATCCCCATCATATCACTAGTTGGTCTTTGGAAGGTACCTGTAGCCAGTATTCTTATGCCAACACATACCTTGGTATCCACTGGGATGGGTTCCCCTCTGTTGGTTCTGTGTGTGAGGCATGGCTGGCACAGCTCAACAGTTTGCTGTAGGATGTCTCTGTCCACCTTATAGTGCTCCACTATCTCCAGCTCATGTAGCCCCTGGTAGGTTACCCTGGGTCTGTACACTCTTCTCCATCTCCTCACTGTGGGTTGCTCAGCAGCATTCACAACATCACCACCCTCAGCACCTTGCACATGTTGGTTTATGATAGCAAGAGCAGCCCCTAACATTTTGTCTGACTTAAGCTTTTTAAGCTTTCCCTGTTTGTATACTGCAGTGTTGCAGATTTCTTGGGAAAAAAACAGGGGGGAATACTGTTTGCAGAGTTTAAAATGCTGGGCTGGGCTGGACTAGTCTGCTGCCTGTGTAATTGGCTGATTCTGATATATTTCACCTGGCAGCTCTGCTAGTTCTCCTTGGTTAACTTCCTACTACTTCTTTTCCTTCCTTTTGCCTTTCTGTTTCTGCCTGGGGCAGCGCCGAGCAAACAAGCGCAAACACGTGCACACATGCATGATCATGAGCACAAATGAGTGCACACGCTGTGTGCATGTTTGCAAGAAATTTCCGATCTTTTAACAGTGTGCACCTTTAGTTTCAGGTTTTCAAATAGGACAACTGTAGGCATGCCTCTTGCAATCCTGAGCAACTCAGGGCAAACACAAGCCACTGTGCTCCAATTAGCTTACAGCCTTTCTGACACACACCCTCATGATGTCACCTATATTCTACTCTACTACTCACCTACTCCTACTCTTACACTCTTGGGACATGGCTCACATTTTGGGGAAAATTGGGATTCACTATCCTTATCCTCATTTGCATAGGATTGCCTACTAATGCATGGTTACATCTCTCACACTGAGCTTCCTCCCCTTAGCAACCACTACTCAGTGGCCATGTTGTCTTCAGCCTGCCATTCACCTGCATGGCAGAATAAGATTTTTAGTGCAAATGCCTATTTTTGGCTATTTCTAAATTATTTTCTTGTTTTTTAAAGCACCATACGTTTGCGCAGTGCTGCACTATGCTTAAACATCGGAGAGTAGGGAAAAAAGTTAGATTTATTATATATTTTTTATATTTATAAATGCCAATGGCCTTATATTTGGCTATTGGCATGTTTCCTCAACTGTATGCATCCTTTATTTGAAGCCGTCATAGCTTTGTTTAGCTATTTGCAGAACGGTATTCCGTTACCAATGGAGTACATTTCTGCAGATAACTCTAATCTTCCACGGACAGGTTAGTGTTTCCTGGATTGCATATTTACCTCATTTGCATAGCTTTCAGCAGCAAATGAGGTAATTTGCATACCATGACTCTGTCCTTGCAAGAGTAGCTTTAGCAGCTCTCGTGCACGTCCCTGCCGGCTGCTCCTGGATCGCACGGCAGACATATTGCCTGTTTGACGTCTTACACTACTCTACAACTCCGTGCAAACTTTCATAAATCTGGCCCTATATCTTTTTTTACTAATCTGTTAAAGTAACTTATTACTTTTTCTCTTTTTCCATATAAAATATATTTGCTTATATAACATTTCTTGTATTTTTTCTTGATTTCTTTCATATAATTAGTTTCTTTGTCAAAGTACTTTCTATCGTTATGTTCTAAATCTTCCAACGCATCATTATATGTTCGTTTATATTTTTCTTTCTCTGCTTTTCTCACATCATATTGCCAGTGTGAAAAAACATTTTTATATTCATCCTTAAATATCATCCACCATTCAGACCAATTTTTATAAAATGTTCTCACAGTAATATGATCTTTCCATAACTGCATTACTAAATCTCTTTCCTTCTTCATCCCATGCTTTCTCATTTATCCTTTTTATTCCTTTGCCTATTTTTTTATATTCCTTGTTTTCTTTTATCTCTAGCCATATTGCAAGATGATGGGAAAATTCTGTTTCAACTACCTCCACTTTTCCTATAACCAAACCTTCTGATACTATAAAATTATCTATTTCAGTTCTATACACACCCCTTTTGTAAGTCGATGAATTTTTGTCTCAAAATTTTAACTTACCACATATTATAACTTCTAATAGTTTTCTTATATCATTTCCTTTCTTTTTACTCGTGTCTCTTAAATCATAAAGTCTCCTCTTATTATAATATTCATATTCACCATTTTCTTTACAGTTAGCATAAGCATATAATGTTATAAGTCTATATACTTGTTCTTTCCATTTTAAATCAACAATGGCTAATCTTCCCATCTTTGCTAAAGTTACATCTAATATTTTTACTGTATTTCCACAGAATATGACTATTCCAGAACATCACTCATTTCCCAAATTCCAAATTATCTTTCCTTCCCATAGTTTCTCTGTTTGTGTTATTTCTTCATTTATTAAACATCCTGTGTCTTCTAATGTAATTACATCTACAGCACATATATTACACCACTCCACAATCCCTATTCCTTTTACTATATTCTTAATACTAATCACATTTACAGAAAACACTCTAACATTTTTGTTTTCTCTTTCCTTAGATTAATGGTTTCATAAGTTCATAGCTGATTACTACTCTAGCTGCCTCAATGGACCATTCTAACCCTAGCCAATTTCTCTCCCAAAGCTGAGAATCATACACTGTATCTTGTGTCTGTAAGTCGGACACCTTAACCATTTTATCAACCCCCAACCATTTGCTGTACATATTCTTTTTCATCCAGTTCCTTTCCTTTTCCTTTTGTACTTGTCCCTTTACATTTTTTACACTTTTACCAACAGAATTATTTTTTCTTTTACTATCTCCCAATTTATGTCTTTTTTATCACTTATTTCAGAGCCTTCTTCTGTGTCCTCGTTACTATTTTTTCAGATCTAATTCTTTACTTCTAATATTTATTCTTTTTGTTCATTTTCTTCTCTTTCATTTTCTTTGCTCTTATTTTCATTTTTACAATCCATCCATAAATATCCAATTTTGTTACATTTATACATTTTGATTCACATTTTTTGCATCATGTCCCATTTCCCCACAAATATAACATTTTCTCTTATTACAGTTACTTAGCAAATGTCCTTCTTTTCCACAAAAAAAAAATCATGCTTTGGGTTGTCCACAGTATTTTATGACACACCTATTTCTCTCCACATTTATCATGCTTGGTATTTATGTAATTTTTCTCTTTCTATTTTTAACACAATATTACCATCCCATCTGTCAGTCTGTAAACCCATTTTATCATAAGCTTTTGCAATGTTCATTACTTTTTTACATAAAGTTTTCAAATGTCTTTTGAAAGTATCTTTTTCCAACTCTGTTCAAAATTGTACATTAATTTTCTTTTATGTTTCCCTGTTAGATGATTTTTATCACATAAAGATTCCATGGGTTGCAGTCTTTCTTTTTTTCATATTATCCAATAACATTTTTCATTGAAAAAACAGTCTCAAATATAATGTCATGAAATGTCTGTTTGGTAATAAGACTAAATGCCCTTACCTCATGTGCTTTTGCACCAAAGGAAGCTATCAAATTGTCACACACTTCATACCTAGCCATTTCCTTGCCTTCTTACTTTGAATCCTTACCATGTACTTCTATTTTTCATTTTCTTCTGCCTTTTCTTTCTTTTCTGCTACTCCCTTTTTGCCTTCCTTTACTTTATTTGTGTATGTTTTCTTTTCCATCTCATTACTATTTTCCAGGATTGTCTCTGCATCCTTTTTTCATATTTTCTCCATAATGTCTTCACAGGAAACATCTCCTTCATTTCCTGACTCACTCTGTATCATCATTTCTTTAAGAAAATCATCCTGTAACCCTCCCAAGTGGAGGGTTATAATTACATGATCATTTTCCAACTCATCTCTATAAAAAATGTCTTTGAAACATCTCCTCAGAATTCTGTATGCATTCTCCCATGTCGATATTGACTCTCTTCCATTTCTCTCACTACTCCATTATCTCATTCTCTCTCTATCTGCCTCCTTGTTTCTCCAGGCCACCTCTATGCATGGAGCAGAAACAGGAATTACTCATGTAAAATGGGTCCTACTCACAACAACAACGAGAAGGTTTTTTTATTGATATATACATTATATATTATTTACATATTTACATTATTTACATCTATTTACAAATCTCCATACATTATAAACTTCACTTTAAGCATTCCCTCCCCACTCTTTTATCCACAACCAAAACATTATTTTCTCTAACATCTTTGTCAAAGTCCATTTTCCATTGTATTTAATTTCATTTAGTCTCTTGTTCCATATAGTCCATGAAACTATATGAAAATATTATTCTGTCCATTTTCTTCACTTCTTCCTGTTTTTGTGGACCATAATAACCAAATTCTATTATGTCAATATTTATTTTATCAAATTTTTAACAAACATTTCACCCTATTATGTTTACATATTTCTTTCCACAAATTATTAACTCTTTCACATTTCAAAAACACATGCTCAGTAGTCTCAAACTTTCCACATTTATTACATATTCTATCTGGCTTTTTGTATGGCATATTTGCCTTAACTTGCAATTTTCTAACAGACAATCTCCATAAAAAAATCATTATTTTCTTTAATCTTTTTATAGTTATATCTCATCATTATGGCTTTTTTCTTATCTATGTATAAATATTTCAATGAATCAAAGCAATAAAATGTTTTCATAATACTCACGTACCATTCCTTTCTATTTTCTTACATTTATTATCTTTTTATTTTCCGCAACACAATTTTGTTTTGATACTCATTCATTTCTTCATTCACAATGTTTTTCCTTCTTTTTTAACTTCCATTCCTTTCCACAGTTCTTTGTATTTATAATATAGCATAATTTCTAGCAAGTTTTTTTTATTTTCCTTCATAATTCCTTTTAATACTTTATATAAAATTAAAGATGCTGTATGTACTATTGAGTTTATTAAACTCAAGTCTCCTTGTTCTTCTTTAATATATAGAATCTCTCTCTTGACTGGATTCAGTCTAGAGCCCCATATAAAAGGAAATATAATCATCATTAGTCCCTTTTCATACTTAATAGGAATCATATGGATGTTAGCAACATAAGCAATTTTTCCTATTACCATTGTGTTCAATAAGTGTGCCTTTTTTTCATATGAAAATCTATATGATTTCCAAAAAGTAGTCATATCCTTTACTTCTTTGTGTACATTATCCCAGTGCTGTCTGTATTTATTCCTTCCAAATATTATTCCCACTGTATCTATATATTTTTCATTGAACTCAATACCTTCTATCATACCTTCAAAACCAAATCCTTTACTTTTCTCTTTATTTATACTTAAACCATTTTTTAATTTATACTTAATTTTTCATTTACTTTTCACATCCATACTTAATTAATACAATATCATCTGCTTAATTATATATTATTGGCAATTGTACTGCAGTCATCATTTTGTATCCACCACTACTTGACATTTTATTAATTTCTTTCACTATTACATTCATAGCTAATGAGAAAATGACACTACTAGCTGGGCAACTCTGCATTATTCTGCATTATATTTTTATTTCTTCCCCAATCCAGCTATTTACATTTAGTTTCACATAGCTCCTTTCATAAACCAATTTTATTACTTGTAATACTGTTTTGCTTACATTATATGCCTGCAAAATTCTCCATAATGATTTATACTGAATATTATCATAGGCTTTACTCATATCCCCTATCATAACCTTCGCTTCTACATTTTTATTTATGATATCATCAACTATTTCTGTTATTATCCACAATAACTCTTATCATCCTTTTCCTTTTCTTCCGAATACATTTTGGTCATATATTTTATCAATTTTTGTAATCTTTTTGTTATTATTCTCATAAAAAATGTATAATTCATATTATTCCATGTTATAGGTTTCCAGTTTTTTATCTCCTCTTTATTTCATTTTTTAAATATAAATTTTATAACTCCTGTGCATATCTTTCTCTTTAATTCCAGTTACTAACCATTCATTCATAACTTCTATGCAATTTTTTGCCACTCTTTCATTTCCTTATACATACCATATTCAAGTCCATCCAATCCTGTTGCAGAATTCATGTTAATATCTTTTAGAATTCCATTCAATTCTTTCATAGTTATTTTTTGTTCTAAATACTCATTATCTTCATTATTTAATTTTTCACCTTTATAAACGTGTTCTATATTTTCTTCTCTTTTAACAAATAATTCCAATACATATTCTCTAATTATTTTGTATATTCCTTCTTGCTACCTTATTTGCTTACCTTCCTTTTTTAATTCTCTTATTATTTTTCCTTCTTTTATTGTTTTAATCAAATATGGTGCTACCTCTTCTTTCTTTCTTTGCAAACAATATTTTTGTTTATATAACAAGTTGCTAATTCTAATTTGATTCATTTTATATATTTTTCTTTCTTTTTAATAAAACAGATTTTTCTTCTCTGCTAAGTCTCTAAATGTTTTTGACTTGATATCTTATATATCTCTTTTTCTTTTCTTCTTTTCTTCCTTATACATTCTAAAACACTTTTTTATATTTCTCTTTAAAATTAAGCCACCAAAGAGTCCAATTCTCATAAAATTCTCTCATATTCATATGATTTTTCCATAATTCCATAATTATTTTCTCTTCTAAATCTAATTCCTTTTCATTATTTCTCATTATTCATTTTCCTATTCTTATGTATCTTCATTTTCCTGTACTTTAACCCATATAGCCACATGATCAGAAAATCCAGCATACTCAATTCCTTTTTTATAACTTTTAAACTATCAGATATTAGAAAATAATCAATCTCTGTCCTAATTTCATTCTTTTTGTAGGTCCAGTGGTTATTCTCCCATACACTTAACTTCCCACTTCTCATAATTTCTTTAACCATTTTAACATCACAATTGCTCTTTTTTTTTCTTAAATTACAGTTAAAATCATTCACCACCATAATGTCCATATTTACACAAATGTATTCAAGAATATTTTTAACCATCCTTTTTCTTTCTTTTTGTTACATATGCATATAAAGCTACAATTCTCTACAAATATTTTTCCATCTCAAGTCTATTACCGTAATTTGTCCTAGTTCCACAATGGTTACAGCTAATATTGTAATGGTTTCTTGACATAATAGACATATTCACAAGCATGTTTCTTTCCCTATGTTCCAAACCACCACGCAATTCCAAAGTTTTTCAGTTTGTGTTCTTTCTTTCCTCTGTTAATAATCTGATATCTTCTAAAAGAATAATATGTTTATCTACTGTAGCACACTATTGTAATATAGCTATTCTCTTCTTAATATCTTTCATAATGTTCACTTTTAAAGCTAATATTGTCAACTTTTAAGAACAGTTAGTATAATAAAATGTTTATCCCTTTCCTTTCTTATTTTCTCTAAGGATTATATTTTGAATTTTCTTTTTCTTTCTTTAACTTTTTTTGCTATCAATTTTTTTATTTCTTATTGTGCACCAATCAGCTTCTTCCTTACTTGCCTCCTCTGTTTCTTTTTTCTTGCTACTTTCATTAACTTCATGTATAAGCTCTTTATCAGTCACATCTTTTTGTACATTTTCTTGTATAACACATTTTCTATCTCTTTCTCCTGTATAACTTCATTTTCATTTTCATGCACATTCATTTCACATTCTAGCCATGAATGACGAGTATTGCCCCATTTTTTTGCACTTTAAATCATATTTTGTTTGCATTATGCCCTGTTTTACCACATAAATGACATTTTTTATCACAGTCATTGATTAAATGATAATTTTTTCCACAAAAATAACAAGTCTTTGGTTGACCCTATATTACACAAAACCCCTATTACCATGAACATTAATAATACTAGGTACATGCATAGCATTATTTTCCATTTTCAGTATTACTCCACATTCCAATCCGCCAGTTTGTAGTGTCCTTTACTTCTTTACAAGTAAACAGTATTCTTTCAGTTCTTTTGCTTCAACTTCAGTTCTAAACTGGATCATTCTTTTTTTTTTGTCTGTAAAAAGTTCGCACCACATATTCTGACCATGGATAAATATTTTTCTTTTGTTCATATGCACCTAAAAAATTTTCCATGGCCTGCTCAGTCTCAAATATCAAGTCAAAAAAAGTATTTTTATAAATTGAAATAAATGCTCTTACTTCTTTTGCATTGATACCCAGAGGTGATATGACAAGAGTCACAAACCTCATACCTGTACAAACTTTCTTTTTTACTGCTCTCATGTACTGTATACTACTTCTGCACCCACATCATCAGAAAAAACGTCTAGTAGTATTCCTACCATTTCAATTACATTTTCAGCAACTTTCACTCCATTTTCAGCAAAAGCTGAATCAGCCATGTTTTCTTCCTGTTCCTCACAGCTGCCTCTGTAAAACACACAAAGCCTTCCTCTGACTACCAAGTGTAGGGGAAGTCCCCCAATGACCAAACCAAATTTCCTCTAGGAATATAAATATCATTTTAGGTCTCCCCTGAATAGAGGCTACTAGCTTCATTGGACTAACCGATTTAACAAAGGATAAATAAAAAAGAATAAAAGTAATAAAAATATATCATGTAGGATTGTAATAAATACATTTTGTCTGTATATTTTTGTTTAGAAATGTATCTGTGCATATGTAGATCACTATCTATGATTTCTCTGTGTAGAATCCTGTATGTACAGTTTCATTTAGAATTTTGCCTGGTGATTCATTGCTGTAGAAATAATTCTTTCTTTAGAATTCTACCTGTAGAATTATATATCCTGATTTCTGTGTGTATAATTCTGACTGTAGAATTTCTATCAGTTGAATGCTCTGTTTACTATTCTGTCTGTAAAATTCTTTGTTAAGAAGTATATGTGTAAATCCTATCAGTAGAATTCTGTGTTTTTAATTGTAGTTGCAGTTATTCAGTGCAATTCAGTTTGTAAAATTTGAGCTTGTAATGTTATCTGTAAAATTATTTGTAATACAAATTATCTCTGTAGAATTATGCTAGTGGATGCCCCTGTTTAGGATTCTATGTTTGGAAGTGTGTGTGTGTGTGTGTGTGTGTGTGTGTGTGTGTGCGCGTGCATGTGTGTGTGTGTGTGTGTGTGTGTGTGTGTGTGTGTGTGTGTGTGTGTGTGTGTGTGTGTGTGTGTGTGTGTGTGTGTGTGCGTGTGCATGAGTGTGTGCACATGTGTGTGTGTGTAGAATTCTACATTTAGAATTATGTTTATTGAATTCTGTTTATTCCATATGCTGAATTTTGCATTTAGAATCCATTGTAAATTAATGTGTAGAATTTTATCTGCAATATTCTATCTGTAGAATTCTATGTTTATGGTTTTCATGGTAAAATTATGTGTCTAAAAGTCTGTGACTAATACAGGATAGGGAAAATAAGGCAGCATGTTGCAAATGCACAATAGGCCAAGATGGTGTATTAGAATGAAAAGAGGTATTAGACAAAGAGAATACTATGAACCAGTATGTTGCAATGATATAAAGGGCAAGATAATATAAATAGGCAGTAAGCTGATTTGGGGTAATAGGGCAAGATGGGCAATGTGGTACTGAGGCAATAAAAAACATGCTCTATCTCATCCTATTACCTACCATTTATTTATTTATTTACAGTTCAATTTGTAGTCAGGGAAGGTTCCTTTCAGTTCAGCCTGTTTTCAGCAAAGGGAGAAATGAAATCAGGCCATGTCTTTGGATATGTGGGAGGAACTGGGACCGGGAAGAAACCCACGAGGAGAACATGAGAACACCACACCACACAACCCCCCCCAAGAAGAATCATACCAGACAGACTTCTGCTGTGGTGGACAATGTTAACCACTGCACCACTGTGCCGCCCTCACTGGCAACAATAATCAAGTCCAGATTATTCAGTTATCTCAGCATACACTGTAATGTCGTATACCTAAGAAATAACTTTTCCTCAGTCCTTCCCAAGTCCATGAACTTTTTTCTTTCCATGTATTATTTTTTTCTTTCTAAAGATGTATGCTCTTAATCCATTGTAATAACACCACTCAGTCTGCATCTCCTCCTTAATCATCAATAATCTATTTCTCAGACATACTTCTGGAAAGGGTTCAGATATGCATAAAACCTTTCTAGAGATTTCTCCACAGTTCTTAAAAGCTCCTTACCTTTGTTACGTTTCCAGAATTCTACACCATTCTTGGTAAAAGGATATATATTTGCTGTAATTAAAGCCAGAAGTGGTTTAATTGTACATCCTCCCAGATAAATATCTACTCCATGTGATATTCTATAGCTTCTATTAATCTTTGTTTTATTAAACTCAGTGTGGTGTGCCCAGGAAACAGTTATTGGAAAAAAATATATCTAAATATAAGTACGAACTTATTTCTTTCTCATTTATCATTTTCACTAATATATTAATACTTTTACATTGAATATAAGTAATAGGTTCATAGATTGACTACTACGCTTGCTTGCAGCCATTTTATTTTAAGCCATTTATTTGTCCTTTTGATTTGCACCTTGCACCTTGTTTTGCAAAAACACCTAAAATCATTAGGCCACCCTCCCAACCCAACAGCATTATCATTATATCTGCAATATTTTTTGAAGATTGTTTGTCAATATATATTCATCAAATCATTGATTTTTTTTCAGGTTTTATAAGATATAGCCATAGGAACTCTAGTATATGCAAATCCTGTTGTTAGACAAGTTTTTTTAGTCATCTTCAGTGAGCCCCTACTGAATTCAGCCATTTACTAACTTTTTTGTCCATGTGAATTTTATATATATATATATATATATATATATATATATATATATATATATATATATATATATATATATATATATTTATTCATTTCAAATCTTGGTGGAAGTTGCCCTTCCTTTGGCACTTTCATCTGTTCCTGAGTTGCATTATAGAGGGCTGCTATTATGCTGATTAGATAGTATGAAAACCCTTTATTGAACATTACTGAACATAGTCTGAGTCTGCTTACACTGTCAAAAATAAATTCCAAATCTGCAATAAGACACAGTATTTGTTTCATAAACTTTGTATACTTGTCTAATGCGTGATACTATAATAAACATGTATGAATTGTTGATCGTCTAACTATAAAGACAAATTGAGAGAATTATTAGGTAAAAGGCAAATGTCCAAGCATGATCTTTAGGTCTTGTATAAAGATAGAAGAAAACATTTTTAACGCATTCTCAGTATGTGTAATTGGCATATATATTTTGGATTTTATATATCTGAAGTGTTATTCCATCAGCCCATAAACATGATTTTTTTAATCTAACACTGGTGAAACTAATCCATACCTTGGGATTTATATATATATATATATATATATATATATATATATATATATATATATATATATATATATATATATATAGGTCCACTACTTAATTTCGAAAGATCACACTCTCGTGATTCATAATATTTCAACCCAGAATCTCAAGGTTGTGAAATCTCAAAGTTAGTAAAAAAAAAAAAAAAAACCCATGACAACTGCTAAAACCATGTTTTTGCAAGTGGGCAAGCCCCCCTGCACCCACCACATCCCTTGCAATCTAAATATACTAACTCCGAGATTGCTGTAACGTGAAGCGAATGGTAATGTACATTGCAATACAGTGCAGAATGGGAACATTACCTTTCTCTTCACTGTAGCGTGATCTTGGAGTTAGTATATTTAAGTTGCAGGGGGTGTGGGGGGTGCATGGCTGCTTGCCCCCCTGCAAAAACATAGTTTTAGCAGTTGTCATTTTTTTTTTTTTACTTCTTAATTTTGAGATTTCACAACCTTGAGATTCTGGGTTCAATATTATGAATCTCGAGTTTGTGACCTTTTGAAATTAAGAAGTGGACCTATATATATATATATATATATATATATATATATATATATATATATATGTATATGGATCCATATCAGAGCCACAAAACCACACTTCTCCAATGACCAAATCACCGAGACTACATCCCCTGACACCACACCTCCCTGACAATGGTAAGTATAAGTATTATGGAACGGAATGTGTTCCCGTTTCTGCAATACAACTAAAAAACTAAAAGTAAAATATGTATAGCAGGAGGCAAGCCCCCCTGCATCCCCCACACCCCCTACTTAAATATACCAACTCAGAGATTGCACCACATTGCGGAAATGGAAATACATCCCGTTCCACACTACTCACCATTGTCAGTGGTCATCAGGGAAGTGTGGTTTCATCGATCTGACAGGTTCCTATATATATATATATATATATATATATATATATATATATATATATATATGTGTGTGTGTATATGTAAATGGCTGCAGTTCACTTTGTCTACAGTTCATTTTGCTGACAGCATGAGCTGCAGTATCATTTTACTGAATGTTCATTTTACCGACAGCTCATTTTTCTGACATAGTTATGTGAATGAGTGTTAGGGTTGGGAGTATGTGTGCAAATGTTTGCAGGTTAGGGTTAGAATAAGGGCTAAGTAAGGGCTTAGATTCAATGTTGTGCATGTGTGTTTTTGTATGTGGTGTGAGTCTGAGCTGTCTCATGTTGTAGTGATGTTATGGGAAGGATTTTTCTAAGGTAATGTATAGGTCTGGAATTAGTGGCAAGTTAGGGTTAGGGTCAGTATACATTAGTAAGGTGGAGCAAGCCTGCGAAGGCAAACTATTACGATGTGATATGATACAGCATTAGAGTAAGTTAAGGCAGATAAATAAGTAGGCCAACAGAATAATGAGCTGAGATGGGAGAATAGAAAAATAAGACAAAACTGAGCAATAGAATGATAAGGTAATAAAGCAAGGTAGGGTAATTTGGCATTAGGCAATGAAAGAGCATTAGAGAGACAGGAAAATAATGCATTTTGGCAAGATGGGGCAATATGCTGAGATCATATAGTAGGATAAGATGGGTTTATAGAGCAGATGACCACTGTGGAGAATACAATGAGCTAGTAGGATGAGAGGGGAAATAGGGAGAGATGGGATACTAGGGTAGCAAGATGTAATTGAGCAGTATGGTGAGCTGGAGCAAGAGGTCAATGTGGAACAGTAGGACAATAAGGTCTAATAAGGCAGTGAGGCAAAATGCAGTATGATGCAAATGGGCAGTGAGGTCACAAGTCAAGATGGAACAACAGATTACAAATAGTCATAGAAGAAAAAGGAGAAATAAGCCAATAAGTGTGGGACTCACTAAGTGTGGGACTCACTAAGCTGAGACTGTGGAAAAGGGAATGCACTAAGACGGGGCAATACAGTTTGACTGGCTGTAGGGCTGAGATGGTAAAATAAAGTTTATTGGTGAATGAAAGGATATTATGAAACCTTGCTAATTTAAGAGAAGCATTAAAAACACAAGTTAGTATGTCATTGTATTTTGTATTTTGAACTTGCTTTTATTCCCAATTCTGTAATGAATAGAATATTGTTTTTGTAAAGGGCAATTACTGAGTATTACACTATGAGATCATGAGAAACCTGCATGATGTTGCTTTCAGCTTATGAATATGAATTGGATTAGAAAGAATATTTTAGAAGGTACCACCTATGCTGAGAGTACTTTCTTTCATGTAAATAAAATAGTCTTCGTAGTCTGCCATTTTAGGTGTGCTTTAAATTTGCTTTGAATTGCCTTTCAGTATTTCACTAAGCTGCTAATGTATTTTGTCTGCTTTGCATAGGGGTGCTGCTGAGTGTTTATTTAATTTTAAACATAAAGAAATGTCACATTTCTTTACTTAAAAAAATAAATAAATGGGCTTTGGCTCCCCTACTGAAAGCAGCTGCAGTGCCCTACTGGAAGTGCGGGATGCACCTGACCAGTCAGATTACAGACTTTCAGATCCTTGCCATCCAATGAGCTACCTGATTCATGGGATGGCAAGGGCAAGAGCAGAAAGCCAGCATGTGTTATATGGTAATTGTATAGTCACAATGAAAAAGAACAACAGTGATGGTGGTAGTGAGAGGTAAGTTTTTTTAATTCTTGTAGGTGACCAGATATGAGCAGTAGATGAGGGCTAATGTAGTGTACTAAAACAGAGTTGCAATGCATTACTGTATAGCTGTTGTTTTATTTTGTTAATTTTATTATAGTCAAATGGGCATCTGCAATGTGCTCAAACAACAAAGTAGCTATGATTACTGGGTAAAGGGGCTGCCTAGAGATGAAAATGATTGTGGCCATTTGCTCCTTATTCTGGTTTTGCATGAGTAACGTGATTTGTGTGAAACAAGTTAGAATACTTTACTGTTATTACTGTTTGTGTGAAACCAAGTTGTAGTACAATACTTTTGGCCATTATTATTAACACAATTAGGCATCTGAGGTATAAATGCATGCATTATAACTGCTTGAGTAGGGTTGGGGTGCTTTCTGTGAATTTTACATAGTCATTAATCTAGCTTTACAGGACTAGTGTGGCCCTCCAGTCCTGTGACAGCTGGGGTTGCCTTGATACCTGCATGTTGATGATATCCATGTCTTGGATAAGGTCCCACCACACACACACACACACACACACACACACACACACACACACACACACACACACACACACACACGGCCCAGTCAGATCTTTTGTGCTGAAGCACCTGCCGGCCATGCTCATGGAAGACCTGTGGAAGGATGTCATTGTCTGCCTGGGAGAATTTGACCTTTCAGTGATGGTCACCTTCACACATGACAACCTGAAATGTCAAAGTCATATATGTTTAAGTTGCTGGAGCTACATCATGCATGCTATGTCCCTAGTCAACAACACACAAAACTGCTCAGTATTGGAAACCCTCTGTTGTGTGGCAAATATAATGCAAGATTTCCCAAATGTACAAGTTGCATTCATGTGGCCGTGTTTGTTATGTTGTGTCTGGTTGTTGCATGGAGACAGGTGAGAGATCATACTACCATTGGCAGGAAACCTTGCAGAAATGTGGCTGTATCAGGGAGAACTTATATCTTACATATTACTATGGCCATAGTGGCAAACATACTACATCGATGTAAACTATGGCTGTTCACAAGTGTGGTGAAATGCATCTTGGTCATAGGTTCATAAGTTCATAGGTAGGTGCTAGGCTATCTGCCCAAAGGCATTTATAAGCCTAGCCAGAATGTGTTGGCTTTCACTGCCCCCTTAGATTAGTTCCCTGTGCCTCTGTCCAGCAGAGCCGCTGAAGTGATCCCCGGGGTAAACTTTCTGTTTCCCATCCTCTCGGCAAGGTTTCTCTTGAACAGTGTTAGTGAGGTGCTCTGCCTAATGTAGATTGGAATCTTGTTCCAGAGCTTGGAAAGTCTCTGGGACAGGAATCTATCCCTCCAGCATGTCCTATTTATTGTTGTGGTGAGGTTTAGATCCCTAGAGCATATGGCTTGAGGGGATATGGTTTTCTTTAGGTGGAGCATGTCCATCAATTCTGGTTTGGACATGGCCTTGTATATCAGGCAGAGATCACCTATGAGTAGGCTGTATGCAACCGAGTACAGCTGGAGTTTCTTCAGTTGAGTTGCATAGGTCATCTGTTTGAGGCCAGTGATCCTCTTGGCGAGGTACTTCTGTAGTCTTTCCAGCTGTTGCAGGTGTCTTGTAAGGTACATCCCAAATGGGGTGTTGTACTCTATGATGGGCCTGATGAGTGATGTGCAGAGGGGAACAATGACCTCTTTTGATCTGAATGTAAACTTTTTTGTGATTAGGTGGGCCACATAGAAGGATTTTCTAACCACTTTGGCAATGTGAATATCAAAGGAGAGATTACTATCTACTTGGGTCCCCAGATCCCTTATTACGTCTTCCGTATTTAGGGGGCTACCAGCTATGTGGCAGTTCGTGGGTAGTTTGTTTTTTCCAAAGGGGATGACTATGCACTTTTTGGCATTTAGCTTGAGGCCATGGTTTTGACACCAGGCATCTGTCTCAGTGAGACCCTTTTGGAGGATGTCTGTGTCAGCTGGAGAGTCAATTATAGCCCCTAGTTTGCAGTTGTCTGTGAACTTGGTCAGCCATAGTCCTCCTGTGCTTGCCTGTACCTCTGAGAAGTATATGCCGAACAGGAGGGGTCCTAGGACTGAGCCTTGGGGAATGCCACTTGTAACCGGTTTAGAGTCAGACCTAGCTCCTGCAACTCTTACCATGTGGGTTCTGTCTGTGAGCCAGTTGGTAAATCCATCTCGTGATGTAGGCCTCTGTAACTCTTTTGGCTATCCTTACTTACTCCCACAACTTGTGAAAGTGCAACAAGCCCAGCAGAGGATTTAACTACAACTACAGTTTCCCTGACAATGACATACATCATGTTTGTCAGGTACAGTGTATCCACCAAGACAGTGCACTCATCTGGTAAATAACCCCTAAGAGTAAAGTGTGTGTGATGTGCAGGCCAAAAGTAGACTCAGTCCTATGCCAGGACATTCCTCAGGGAGTGAATGCAATCCCATACTATTAGTTACATAAGTCCATCTACATGGATATGTGTGGAGGCCTTCTCCCCTTCCAACATAGCAGTTCTAATCCAGACTTACACCACCCTGGTAAACTTGTGGAAAAGGATAGCCAAAAGAGTTACAGAGGCCTAAGAATAGACCTCCCAAAAAGTGTTCCCTGAGGCAACCAGACAAGTATGTTTGCTGTAAAACCAAGAGTTACCATAGATCCCCCACCCTTCAACTACTGCTTCACACTCATACATACTCTTCCCCACATCTAAAGTTTAAAGGCGTGGGTGGCTGTAAAAGGTACACAGACTAAGCTGTCAGGCAGTCATGTCATGGAGGGGATGTAGAGTAAAAGGTCCACTCCATGCATACCTCTGAATGGAATGTGTGTGGCTACCACTCTCCCCACAGTATCAGACATACATCTAATGTGACAGTACACCAAACAGACAAGCATGCAGTACTTAACAGACCCACTTGACAGCTGTAACCCTTCCTATTGGGGCACCACAGCATCTGCTGCAGCATATGGACGTTAGTTAGCATCAAATGGAATACCTTCCAAGGGTTGCATATCAACACTGAGTTGGATACACACAGTCCCCAGCCTAAACCTGAGCCTATGGCTCTCATGTAGGACAAAATTAAATAAAACAAACATTACTAGTTTTAAGGAACTTGGGCAGTATTACATTACACCCCAGGCTATTCTGCTATTAAACCCTATTCCTGTTCACAGTTCCCCACTGTTAGAGTGAGGGTAGTCTTAATGAGTCCACTATAGCACATTAAGGTAGAATAAGGCCTGAAAATATAGAGTCAGACATGTATGCATTCAGTTTCAGAGAAAGACAATTTGTTAGAAAGGAAAGATAAGCATGAGACATGAAGAAAACATAAGGTTCCTTTCTCAATGGAAAAATACAATCTTGCCGGCTACAGAATGTTCCTTTCTCAAGAGAAAGATGTACATAGCAATGCAATGGTAGATAAAGAGGCACATGCAAGACCAGGCTTGGAAACCAAGGCTAAAGAGGCATGTAAAGCATTACAGGGTTTTGGTATTATTAGAATATACTTCAGATACAGTTAGTGAAGTCAGTTAATTAGTTTGGACTGACATACAGAAATGATTAAAATATTCAGCATTCCAGAAAGGAAGTTAGATTTCGGAATTATATGTAAAAGGGTCTCTACAATACAGACACTCAAGCCTGAGTACAGAACACAGGTCAAATAAATCTGTTTGGTTTATATTGTTCAGGAGAATCAGAATATACATGCAGAAACCTTGGATATATTTAGCAGCACTGTTATTACTAACCAGCATTCCAGCATTTTTACAGACTGTTATTGTTTATCAGCACTGCTAATGAAAACAGTATTTGGATATTATGAACATCTAATAATGCCTTATTAACTGAACTACAGTCTAAATCATTCTGAAAGGTACAAAAGACTTGGCCCAAAAAGGAGAGACTGGCACCTGTTCAGCACAAGTTGGGGTAATTAACAGATAAACCCCCGGATTCACAAATCCTCCATGTAAGACTTAATAAGTCTTACTCGGAGGCTGCAGTTAAATGGTATGACATCAGCGTGCCACGAATATTCATGAGGGCATGCTGACTCAACTGTAAGTCTTACATGGATCGTGTAGGAAAGCATGGGGCGTGTCCGACTGCCGAGCAGTCTAAATGTCCACACCCCTGCAAGGGTTCAAAAAGTAAAATGAAAACACACAAGAGCGAGTCTGCTCAAATGTCCTTGCACCCAACACCACACTCCCTGATGTTGTAAACCCCCATCACAGTTATAAAAAGTAAAACATTAATTTTATTTTTTTTTTAAATTTCCGAAATAGCTGCCCATATTTGTGTGTGTGTGCGTGGATGTGCCCATTGCTTAGCTGCAGTTAGCAATTCCGACATGGAAGAGCATAAGAAAGAATGTTTATGCAAATTGCACCAAAGAGCAATAGTGTAATGGTAGAGCATTCGCACAAAGAGGAGGCATTCATGGTTCGAGTCCCACCACTTCCCTTCTTATTTATGTTTTAAATCAGTATATGAAATAATACCTGACATATATGATTAAAATATTAGTAAAAAGCAGTGAAATGGCCTATGTATCAGTGAAGAAAATATATATTTTTAAAGGATCCTGATATATAATTGCCCACAGTTAAGCAGCGCTTTACCCAGCGCAATATAGTTTCCCATAGCTAAATAGCGCTTTACCCAGCGCAATAGAGTTGCCCAGAGTTAAATAGCACTTTACCCAGCGCAATAGAGTTGCCCATAGTTAAATAATGCTTTAACCAGCGCAATCTGTTTGAGTGGACGTGCAGCGCCAACCAGGGCACCGTAGGGCAACGTGGAGCAACGTAGAGCAAAGCTGCTTAAACACAGCCACACACCCTAGCCTGTCTGGACAGTATTAAAATAAAATGAATGACAAGGTTCGAACCCAGGACTCTGTGCACCATAATCAAAGCACTGAACCACTAAGCCATGACAGCTTAGGAGGAACAGCCACTGTTAACATGCATATACTTAGAAATGGTAGATTAACCATTACTAAGCAGGTCTGCAGTCAGCCGAGAATTTACAAAAATGGCCAATCACAAAAAAATGCGGGAAATGTGGCATATATAAGCCCCATAGGCGGGAATACTCACCATAACTGATTGTAGCTCACATCTGCAGTTAGAATGGCTGGTGCTGGAGAGGGTACACGCTTCTGAGCGCAACACTGGGGCATTGAGGAGTCGAAATACATGGTTTGGCTCCTTGTCCACAGTCATGAGTCAAGACTCCTGCAGAGCCAGTTTCAAGGGATGGAGTACAAGGCAGAGGCTTGGAACCGGTTAGCTCATGACCTCACCAGTGCCACAGGCATTCCTCAGACTGGTGAGCAGGTCCGTCACCACCATGCAGACCTGAAGAGATGGAAGCAGGACCATCTGAACCAATGGATACAGGAGGCCCGTGGGATGCAAGATGCCCCAAAACTGAGTAGGTAGCCATGAAATGCAGTATGTAAGAATTGATAATTGATTCTGTATAATGGATAGGTATGTCTCAATATCCCTTCATTTACTTCACAGCTGCAGGTGACTGTGCTGCAAATCTGCAGCCCTATGCAGATAGGCTGCTAAGGCTGCACCACCAGGTAGGTTAGTGATTATTCTGCATGTATTGTTATATAAAATAGGGGAGAGAGCATGAAAGAAAGTGTTGTAGTCCAATAATACAGCCATAAAATGCCATTAATATGTCCTCTGCATGTACTGTCAAATAAAAAGTCAGAGATCCAGAAAAAAAGAGTGTAGTAACCCATTAAGAAAGGTAAAATATGTCTGGAATAATATCTCTGCAGGTACTTTCATATAAAATAAGTGAGTGAGCCTGAAAAAGTGTGTTCTAACCTATTAATAAAGGTATAATATGTCTTGAATATGTCTTCCATATGCATTGTTATTTCAAATAAAGGAGCGAGCCTGTGGAAAAGTGGGTAATGTAATTAATAAAGGTATAAAACCCGGAGTGTGTCTGTGTCACTTACTTTGAAATGTTGTACCCTTGCATTATACAAATAGTACTGTTTTAATAAGTGCTGGCAACCCAGAGTTGTGCAGTCCCATCTAAAGTGGGTGATGGAAATGCTAGTAGCTGTGAAGCATATATACAGTCCTCAACAGTCAGTTACTGGCTGGCATGCATAAGTAAATCTGGCACACGAGTAGCATGTTAATTTGTTCCCCAGAAATGTGAGTGTGCTTCAAGAAATGCAGGGTTCTGTACAAATTGAAGTGAAAATGTCATGTGAAAACATCCAGATATGTAGATAAAGAAATATAAATGAAATCAAGAAATATGTAGCAGTAACATCTGCATCTTGGACAGTTAGTATGTCAGATATAGGTCATGTATATATTTAACTAGCCAAACCCATTACACAACCTAATGCATGTTGCCAAGTGTAATAATACATGTAGGGGATATACACTTGCAGTCACTAGGAATGTAGTCTAGAGTAAAAGTACTTATAAGATGTTAATTGAGGTTTCTTTCTACACCCTACTGTATGTGCATAAACCATGCAATTCCACACCTCAGTGGGTATGTGTAATCTCAAATATTTGTTTGGACATATGTCCTATTGTTCTATAAATATTTGCATTCACTTTGATGCATGTGCCCTGTTCAAACACCACAATCATGGTGGCCTGTTGCTACCAATCATCCCTGCATGCTGTTGGAATATCCACTGTCATTCAATATATGCATGTGTTATGCTTGCTGTTCAACTGTTGGAACCTTGGTGTGTTGGGTTAATGGGAATATTACTGCATGCTGTTACAACTAATCTGGAATGCTGTTGTTTATGTTGTAATTAAACACACCTAATCACAGAACGTATAGGAAGGCCAGTCCCAGCGGACCCACCTGTCCCTCCTCAGCTGGCTAGTGCACCTGGCACCAGCAGGTCCGGTGCCCAGCCCGGGCTCCCCTCCTCCATTGGTCCTGTGCCACCTTCGGGTGAAAGCGCTGCAGGGGATGGGGCTTGTCCCCTGCCTGTGCAAGTGTGGGTGGAGAAGAGCCACCTGTCACCCTTCGAAGGGTCCAGGCTGTGGTGCGTAGGGAGATCCAGCGTTCAGTCGCTGATCCCCAATGCCAGCTCGAGGTGAGAGTGGCGCGTCTCATGGGTGAGCCTGCCCATCCTACACAGCCCCCAGCACAGCCACCCTCGGGGCTGTGAAGGTGCAGTGGTGACTGCCCATGGGTGGGGATCTCAGTTCCACTGTTACCATCTGTGGGCTCATGGGCTTGCGATTTCCAAACATCCGTCCCCGTCAATTGTGTTCACCCACCCCATGTGTCATACACCACCCCTGTATGCATCTTGTTTGTCTTGTCTGTTAACCTCCCCAACCTACCTCCCCAAACATACCTACTTCCTCTACCTCACTTTCCACTCTCACCTGAAAAAAAAAGGGCAATCTGTACCCACAAAAAAATTACGCCCCATACATAGCTGCCTATTTCGCACACATGTCCGCTGGACATGTAAACTGATAATTATAATTGGCAGTACAACATACTTTGTTGTCCTCACCCCTCTCCCAGGGGTGGAAGGTTTCAAATATCACTCCAAATTTATTGCATATGCACAGCTGTTGCTGGTAAATAAATTGTTAGCTATGGACCTTCCCTACACCCGTCCTGCACATCCCGAGCTTGTTTACCTACTGTCTGTCCCTCTTTGTGCCCCCTTTTTCACCACTTTCCTATCTCCCCATTTTCTTTTCTTTAAAAGAAATTAGCGCAGGGGTTAGAGGGAGTAAGCACTTTTAAGCAGTAGTAAGCGGGTTTAAGCGAGTGTGCGCATTTGTGCGCTTAGCTAAGCGTCGCTAAGCATCGTGAAAATTTGTGCAAAACCGCTTACAACTCCTTAAAAGTGCCTTAGTCACTCTATGTCAGGGCCCTTGTTCTGCTCAGCAGCAAAAGGAAAAACCTCTGCCAATCTCGAAACCCAGACCACTGACACAACAGACTGCATGAATTACCACTAGGCCACAGCAGATATACAAATAACTTGGTGCTGAAATAAATATATCATGCATTACAATGAGGGAATGTAAATGGAAATTAGGAATGGCATAACACAAATCCTGTTCTGTTGGCCTTTACCAGCAGTTGTTGTGGAATTGCATGACATGACTGTGAAAAGAGAACCAGCCATTCTAGCAGGGAATAATGTTACAGTAGCACCTTACAAACACCACACAGTATCAGACCAGGATAAACACTGGCAAAGTTGAATAGGGCAGAGGCCAGACTCCCTAACTGTGACTGCTTTACAGGGATGTCCCTGATTTGTAAACAAATGTTAGCTGTGCCCCTCTGAATTACTCTGAAAAGTACTAACATTAGGCAGAAAAGTGGGGAATCACACTTAATGAATAATGTCAATAGGTGAGAGTAGACACTGCTTGCACGTCAGAAAAGGTGTAGTAATACATATGCTCCGATTCCCAAGAAAGTTTCAACTGCAATATGTCTGTAATATATTGCAGGTGTATCTCACTTATATGTACCTTTCACTGGGGCCATTCAAATATATACCTGAGAGTATCTGAGGCCTGGCAGAGGCAGAAACACACAGGCATATCAGCATTCCTGCTGTTACACACTCTGCAAATAGCTTTGGAAGGAGTTCCACAAGCATGCCCTTATGTAGGAGTACAACACAGAAATATCACAGGATGTAGCCATGTACTGCTAGCAACCAACTGTGACAATGCCATTGTGCCAGTGCTGAAAAGACTGCTGTGGTGCACAGACAAAGAATAATAGGCTAACCTCTAGCTACCATCTGGATATGTCCACAGGTGGGAGCTATGCAGACAGACTACTTGCCTTGATAGACTAACAGGTACACAGCAACCCTGTATGTTCAGCAAGATAAACCTCACACGATAATAAAAAATGCTCTTTGCAGTTCTGCACCCCTACCCAAAGCTACGACATACCTGTGTATTCAGGCAAAAACAAGGGTGTAGGTAGGCATACTCAGTACTGAAATATGTCCAGTTGTCTTGAGCAGCCTGTGCTAATGTCAACACAAACAAACCGCAAACTGTTCAGAAGTGAGTAACTTAATAATTACAGTATAGCAGTACACAAACAGTGCATGTGCCACAGGAATACATTGCAATAACTACATTTGTATGGCAGTTAATTGTCTAATTCAGAAAGAAAGTACATACTCCCATGTATCCTGTGTTAGCATTTGGAGGGGTGAGTACATGTTTACACTGAGAAGTGTGTACTGGAAGCAGCAACATTCAGGTTTGAGTACAACATGCATATCACTGGCTACAACCCTAGCTTCAGATAAGAGACATATACCAACCTTCTGACTGACACAACGGTGTCCAGAGCAAACAAGCATGGGCCCCACCTTGGAAAGCTGAAAGGGCTACGCCTACCTAACCTAGCATTTTATAGCAGTAGGCTGCAATCACAGTGAGTACTGCAATCACCACACAGCAGGCTGCATGCAATTACTGAATGGTGGGCAGCAATTGGTGCAGAGGCTGTCACATGCACATGTGCAGATACCTAGAAAAGCAGGCTGTACCTGCTATCCACACATGCAATAATATCTTTGCAGGAACAGGGAGATAGAGAGTGAGAGCGAGAGAGAAACAGAGACACAGACAGAGACACAGAGAAGAGAGACAGAAACAGAGACAGAAACAGAAACAGACAGAGAAATCCCAAAACAAACAATCAAAATAAAAAACAAACAAACAAAAAAAAAAAACAACAAAACAGTAACAACAGACGGAGCAGGGAAAATAAAGGTAAGGTATGTAACTCATATGTATGTGCCGGCATGTAGTAGATGTTCCTGAAGAGTACTCTACACACTGCAAATCATCCATATGTGGCAGCAGTACGTATCTATCTGTATCTGCACATGTGCATAGGGCAAGGGACATACTGCAACTGTTAGTGAAGGGTGGACACATATATGTCGTTGAAGGTTGTTATGTGCATATATCTATGTAGGTCGTAGTGTGAGGCATAGAAAACAGCATGCAGTGCTGATATATGTCATGTGGTGGTTAAACGCTGTGGGACTGATTTGTCAGATCTGCTGTGTTACAGCCAGTGAGGCCTGCTAAAGCTACATGTGCTGAGGACACCAAAATGCATTCTGCACAACACTGTGCAATATAATCACATAACTGTACATCCCACAACTGTCACATAAGTGATATCCCCACCATGAAAGGTGGACTGTACATGTGCCTATATGTACATCTATATGTACAGCAATGGATGTGTACATGTATGTGTATGGATATGTGTGTGTATATATATATATATATATATATATATATATATATATATATATATATATATATATATATATATATATATATATATATATATATATATATATATATATATATATATATATAGAGAGAGAGAGAGAGAGAGACATGGGGTCATATGTACTGCAACAGGTGTGTGGTGACCAAGGCATGGACTGTAGACAAGTGCCGATACTGCAGTGCCATTCCTCCTTTCCAAAACACTGTGCCCATTAACTACCACATAGGTAGAAATCTACCTAACACTGAAGGTGTGATAAGGGAACATGGGACACAGGTGGACAGTAGCCTCCCCTTTGATAAAGACAGTGCCACACTAGACTTGTAATCTGTCTATGTGGTATGTGTCATGACAACAGGTGTGTCATCTAGGGAAATATAGGTCAGTGTTCCCCTCTACTCATCACAATGCCCCATGTGGTATGTACCTCACATGACAACTACAGCAAGTAGAAAGGCCACAGACATACCTCACAAAGGGTAATACTGGCCTCAAACAGATGCCCTATGCAGACTGACTCACAAAACCACAGCTAGACTGTATTGCATACCGCCCACACATAGGTGACCTCTGCCGGACATATAGAGGTATGTCAGACCCATAGCTGTGTGACAGCCACCATGGCAACATATCACAATCCCTCCGGGCTACATGCTCTAGGGCCCTAAACCTCGTCAGCTCACTAAACAGCACATGCTGGAGGGATAGGCTCCTATCTCAGAAATATGCCATACTATGGAATAGACCACCTAGCAATAGCAAACTAGGCTCCTCATTAGCAATTGTCATAAATACCCCTGATGAATGTTTGGGAGATTGGTAATACATCCCAGGAATCCCCTCTGTGGTTCTGGTTGACAGGGGCAAGTGAAATCAAAGTACATGTGTGGCAAAGGCCAGGGTAGCATATGGCTAGGCAGCTGTAGGCCCTAGGGCCAATAGCATCTCACCTACCTATGACACTATGTACTCACACATGTACTCAATGCAATACCTGCTATGTGAAGTTGAATAAGTGTAAGGCTGAATGTGTGCAAGGTCTGTAAAGGTGTGATAGCGTAGTGTGAAGTTGTATCTGACATGGTAGTGTCTATCCTAGCTGTGAGGCCAGCAAAAGATGTGTATGTTATTGTTAGGCAGACATAGTAGTATGGCATATGATGAGACGCAGTTCCTTGTTGATGACTGTGGTGTCCCATTGTAGGCTAAAGCAATACATGTATGCTTAGTGAGTGGTACTGCTGGTGAATCCGACTCCCATATGAACTGTAGTACTACCTGAAGCTGTAGGCCTAAACAGCACAGTATGGTGTGTGTTCACATTGCTTGGAAACACTGTCTTGTGTGTTTCCTGTAGTCTGCACAGAGGACATAACTCAGGCATAAGGGTTTGTAAGTAGTGGCACACAGTACTGTATGGTACACAGGTAAAGCTCATCTGTGTTGGCATACAGTGGTGTGTTACATGTTTGTCTGATGTGTGTGTAATTATGCCTGTTCCATGACCACAATAATATGTGTGTTACAGGGTATACGTGTGTATCTAGCAACATATATACTCTGTTACAGCAGTATGCCACCTATATTAACAACTGTGCACATATGTTAGGCAGGGTTATGGCATCAACGACTAGGGTGGTTTACTGGTACTACTGTAACTGTACTTTACATTCATTGCAATGGATGACATCTTTGTTCGTGCATTAGCGTGATATATACCCCTGTGGCGAGGTTGTGCATTGTGTCACAAACAGTGTGCCGGGTACTGTTGTATAGTGGTTTGATATAGAGAGTGTGCCAGGCACTGTTAGTCAGCTGTGGCCTGAGAACCAATATGTGGTATTGAACGTGTGTATCATCTGACAGACAAATGGATGGTATATATGGCAGTGAAGTGATATCTGTGGTTAAGGGTGTAAAGTGTGCCACAGGACTCGCTCACACATATTGTTCATTTCTCTTTCAGCCTGATGGCCCACCAATGTAACCCTTCTTACACAGCAGAGGAGGAAGAGGTGATCCAGCAAAGCCTGGTGCAGCACTACACACTGTTGTTTTCCAGAAGCAGCCAGCACCAGCATGAGTGGACTGCACTGTGGCAAGATCTTGTTCGTCGGGTAAATGACATAGTCATGCATAACCGGACATATGAGCAGGTACGCCATCACTGCAGTGATTTAATTAGACATGTCCGGCGGTGTGCATCTGATATCCAGAGACAACAGCTTGCCACAGGTGGTGGGGTGGCCATTCATCCCCCCCTCACCAGAGTGGAGGAGCTGCTCCTAAACGTGGTGGCTCCTGGACAACAACAGCAACTCCCACAGACATTTGTCGTCATGGAGGCCGAAGCCACCCAGCATGTTCACATGGAGCGTGCAGGTAACATGCCCTATCTGTAGACTACAGTTACCTGTATTGTTAGATTATGTCTATGTGAGATGTGTACTGTGTGTTTAGCAGTTGTGCTGCCTAGTGTTGTGCAATACTGATATTTGGAATATTATCTGTACACCTGTGACTGTCGACTGTTGTTCTACTGTAGTTTAGCAAACCCACAGTAGCAATGCCACAGTTGTGGCCACTGACAAACTCTCTCATATTCTTGTAGGTCCCTCTGGTGTGACAGCAGGGCAGATGATCCATGCTGGTGAGTGTGGTATAACTGCAATGTTGGTAATGAAATGTGCATGTCATAGGTGAGGTGTAGGCCATGTACACGTAACACACCTACACATAATGCATGCCATGCATGTTTGCTGTAAGACATTGCACAGCTCAGCAATGTCAGTACCTGCCTCAATGACATGCAATACACAGAGCATCAGACACAGATGTGGCAACACCATACTGCACATTGGATAGGCATAGTTGCTACAGCTGTACACAACATAACACGTTTATCATACGCAGTACACCTCAACATGATACATATGGCATTACCACACACCTGTAAGGTCACACTTCAGTATCCCACATGTCATCCACACACACATGATAAACATCAGGGGTAGAGGCCTATCATGGAGCTGTGCAACACTCTTCAACACATAACACAGTCATGTTAGGCAATGCCCTACTGGGCACCCACACACCCATGTACAAAGTGACTGTGTAATTGTGAACGTAGCCATGACACTGCAGTTCAGGTACAGCATGCTAGCTGGTGGTCTGTCACACATTAGTAGCCGTGAGTGACCACATGATGCATGATGATGGCTCATGGTACTACACCCCATCCAGTTACAGTGACCACAGTACTACACATAGCAGTCATTGCTTTGCACCTCAATGTTGTGTGTGTGCAAACATATGCACCTATACACAATATGCATAGCATGTTGTGTGTGTGCTTACATATGCCAGTATACACAATATGCATAGCAGTCGCCATCTGTACAAAGTGACACATATATGTCCTGGAATGCTATTGGGTGTATAGATCACATGACACACATTGGGTATGTGTGGTGTTTAATGTTGCAGTCATGTAGCATGCCATGTCATGGCTGGCACCGACATATCTGTAATATGTCCCACACTCACCATAACCACTGTACAATGGCCATGTCGAGCATTTGGATTCCTTCACATCTACATGCACCACTCATCCCTTATGTGTACATAGCATGCATGTGCTACACCTGTGCCCAGTATTATCTGCCATGGACACAGACACTGTAATCAGACATGGAAATCTGTGTGTCAAACAGATAACACATGCAGCCATGGTATGTATACCTGTGAGTGATGGTGCACAGGACATTGCAGAGCTGATAATACTTGCACAGCAATGTTGTTTCCATGTACACATTGTGTTCCAGGGTGTAGCCAATCACTGAACAACTACACACATGCATCAAAGCCATGTATACTGTCATTAAATAGGGCCATCTACACTCACACTGCATGGTCTTGAGCAACACATATTCTGCATGCTGACACATGTGAGGTGACTGTTTGCCTTGTGATACTGTCACCCACCTTCACCCACTATTGAGTATGTGTTGGATTGCTGGTGCATGTGTGTATCTGCTGTAGTGAGGAGTGTATTTGTCTGCATGTGTTCATGTGTGCATGTGTGCATGTGTTCATGTGTGCATGTGTGCATGTGTGCATGTGTTCATGTGTGCATGTGTTCATGTGTTCATGTGTTCATGTGTGCATGTGTGCATGTGTGCATGTGTTCATGTGTTCATGTGTGCATGTGTGCATGTGTGCATGTGTGCTAACATCATGTACAGATTGTAAAGTGTGTTTCCTGTCTTCCTCTCACAGGTGCTGAGTTTGGGGTGGCTGAATGCAGCAGGGAATCTGACGTCACTGCCACCAATAGTGGAGATGATGAGACATGTATTGTGGCACAGGCAGGTTTGACAGGGTCTGTCATTGGTCCACTAATCGACAGTACACAGCGTTCAACCCCATCTATGCGCACACTCATACTGCCAATACATCCCTCATCACCAATGGCCTTAGCCGAGGGACAGCATACAGTTGACATTGACCAGGATACTGTGGTACCCATGGCACTTGCATCCCCTCACAGCAGCCATACCCGTATTCCTGGAATGGTACCACATAGGCGGATGTCCATGGGTTCTCAGGGGAGCACCTCTGGTTGTATTGCCCCTGGCAGACGTGCCCTCACAGGTCTTACAACCTCGAGTATGTTCTGGGCTGTAATACAGGCACAGGCACGTATGGAACGGTACACCAGACAGGGACTAAGGGCGCAGAGGGCCCATTACACCGCTATCAATGACAGCATCCGTGACCTTGCCAGTGCCATCCGGAATTACACCGATGTCATTGATAGACGTTGGGGGGAGACATTAGATGCCCTCCACAATGTGTTTTCCATGAGCCAGGACTGTGCGGGATGGGTGAGGCGTCGACACAGACACATGCCAGCAACATCAACAGCTGGCAGTCATCACGAACGGCCCACAGATCACAGCTGCTCCCATAGTGGCAGTACCAGGCTGGCCTGTCGATTGACCATCCTAGTAGACCATGTGCACGTGGCTCTGGCCAGTCCCAGCAGGGACATGGGTCCACTCGACATACCTCTGCCTCTGATGATAGTACCCAGCCAGGGTTGGTACCCGATACTGTCTGTAGCACCCCTGCCAGGCACAGATACTGTGTCTGTGGCTGGAGACAGTGATCTGTACAGCCTGGCAGGTACAGTCTGTGGCTGTCCCACAACCTCCCATATATGGCAGCCACATGGTGGAGCTTTGTGCATGCAGACACACACACATTAACCAAACAACTAAGGCTCACACATACATACACACATTACATCAACATTGGCCCATGCATACTGTTGTCCCTCACACACACACACACACACACACAGACATGTCGATTGGATGGGTCAATGTCGGGCTCTGGCAAACCAACAACACACCCTGTGCATATGATGACACCTGTGCCACCTCCTGTCATCTGTAACATTGATGCAGGAACAGGCTAACATGGTGCTGATGCACAAGGTGACATTATAGCAGTGTAGCAATATTAGCAAGTTGTCAACAGGAAAGTGTAATGATATACTTGTAGGTATATCTGAGCAGGCATGATGCATCAAAGCTCTGATTGTCAATGTAGCATTGTTTACACCAGTTTTAGGTCTGAGTATGTATTGTCCGGCCATGTGCCACTGAAGTGTATAGTGTTGCCAGCATGTGTTAGTGAGTGGACAGTACGTGTGTGATGTGTGCAGTACAGATTAGCAGGTGTACATCTGTGAACATGGTGGGTGCGCACTTTCTGCATGTACGTGCATAGTGGACACATGGGACGTGTGACATACCCTGTTTTACACATTGTTAACATCTCATAGTATCTCTCAATGGCCAGTATGCATTCTACTACAGATATGTACTAACATGGGTACACATGTGTGTATGACATGGGTTGACACTATGCTGTGGGTGATACTGTTAATATCTGTCAATGTTTTGCATTCTGGTAGTATACACAACCTCAACAGCATGACTATAACCAATCATTAGATGATGTCCTGACAACTGACACACAGTTGTAGGGAACTCAGTAACAGTGGGATCCTTCCGGTACTATACTATAACAGTAACCAGTGGTATTGACCGCCAGCCATTCCTGAGATCGCACCTGTTTGGCATATAGGCCTCTTAGGTACATGCAAACACACTAGGGATATGTCCATCCACATCTGTAAATGCATGCATTGGCCTACAATGCATTCTCTGGATGGGACACATATCCTACACAAGGGTATCATACAGACAGATACCTGTTGTCCGACACATGCTGTATTGCACTAAGCCAACTATGGCATAGTCATCCACATTTACTATACATACTATCCCGACAGTACCACATAGGTGGTAGCCCCCAACATGTATGTTGGGTACCAATGTGTACCTACAGCCATGTGTTATGTCATCTGTCCCTTGGTATCCACATATCCAGAGGTATTCTGGAGTCCCTCGGTGTATCACATAAGACATTAGGGGCCTGAATGCATATCCACAAGGCTGTTGTACACCTATAATGACTGTCCATTATTGCCAGTCGTTGTTGTGTATGAACATGTCTGACATATAACCCAGGCATGTACCCTCACTCACACTACTCTATAGTAACTGTCATGGGTGTGTGTGGCACAGATGACCTTGGCCACAGATCACTACAGTAGCCGGCCTTGTCACATACATAGATATGTGACCTACGATCTGAGAAGCAGCGGCACAATCTGTCAAAGGAAACAAATGTATTCATGTAGTATGTAGGCTTCACACCTATGTACTAATTGAGGTCACATGTACATATATTTATTTGCCACACAGATACCTGATGTGTGCAATGCACATACTGTTTCAATCCTGATATGTCATACCATAGTAAAAGCAAAACCCACATCGAATTGACCAACAGTGTTTTACACACACACACACACACACACACACACACACACACACACACACACCTCCCTAACTATGTTATGATACTAGAGAGATATGCATTAACACGGTGCGCTATATGCTTTACTGGGTGTTGTGTTTTCCCCTGCTATATTTGTAGGATGCTGACATCATCAGACTTTCCAAAGAGGAATGTACCTCTTTTAATGTCTTTTCCCAGTCTCCAAAAAGGCACTCCTCCCAAAGGAAATCACACACATAGTTAGCAATTGCAGGATTCAAACCCCTACCTAACTATGTTATGATGCTAGTGAGGTACACATTAACACTGCGCGCTATATGCTTTACTGGGTGATTTATTTTCTCCTGCTATATTTGTAGGATGCTGACATCATCAGACTTTCCATGGAATGTACCTCTTGTAATGTGTTTCCCCAAAAGGCAAATCTATCAAAAAAAGAATACATACATCCCCCAATTGCAGGATTCAACCCCCTACCTAACTATGTTATGATACTAGAGAGATACGCATTAACACGATGCGTTATATGCCTTATGGGGTGGTCTCCTTTCTCCTGCTATATTTGTAGGATGCTGACATCATCAGACTGGACATGGTAATGTGTGTACACTTTGTTTTATGCAATCCCAGGAATGAGCCATGTGGGTCAGCAGATGTCAACAGCTTGAACAGGACCACATAATTCTTAGCTTGTGTGATCTATCTGTGGACAAATTGACATTCCTTCATATGTCAACACATATTTATGCACAGATTGTTGGTTTTGTAGATATGACATGTATCTGGGATGTTGATAAAGGGCTATTCAAAGTCTATGTGAGACATGTGTAGCTCCGTTCAGTGATGTATGTCCTGGGTGGCTGTCTTGCAAACAGTCTAGCATGTTTGGGAACCATGATATGCACACGAACCTACCACAGTTGGTACGGTTGTGTGTTTGTCAGCTTCCAATAGCTCTGTTTATGACTTCAACCATGATGGACTCCATGGCCTTGCAGATCAGACTTCATAGGCTTACTAGGCTATACTTCCCATGGTGTGTTGTGCACCAACACTTGTGGGGAGAGCCATATGTTGCTGTAACACATTCAATGGTTCCAGATCCTGTGGAGAGGGTGAGGCTCAACAGACTGTTCAGGTGCAGGATCTGTTTGTTCTGTAGTTCATTCATGACACATATAGAGAAACAATGTAATCCAATTGCTGCCATGCTTTCGGCTTTGGGGGGAGCTGTTCACCCATTCTACATGTGATATCTCCAGGTATGATAATAGGGACTTTCGTCAGTGGGAGGTAGGTATGTATATATGGGCCTGTCTGACAGGATGTCGGCATTGTCAGTCAGGTACAGTTGGCCCTGACTCAGGACATATATGAGTGTACATTGCTATTTATGACATAGCTGAAGGAGGTGTCATGATTCCGTCTGGACTCCTTCGCAGCTACTCTTTACAAAACACCAACAAACCTGAGCACTAATCCCTGTTATACTCTTTTACACACTTAACACCCTACTGATCCTTTGTGATCAGTCTACAGAGTATGTCATCATAATATCCTGGCATGTCCAGGGGTCGGTTTTGTGTGTACTCTCCAGTCCAGCTGGTGAATATTGTGATTTTGACACAATGTCACAATTGCCTCATGTACACAGACAACCCTCTCCTCCTCCCAACAAACTCAGATATATGTGAGAGATTCAACTATATAGACATACAGGATGCTGAGCTCTCTCGACCCATGACTGGCACAGTCTATCAGGTGGTGAAGGTAACCACACACACCACATATAAGTCTCACATAAACCTATAGCGACAGCAATCAAACCACATTATCACACATAAACATACTTGGAGGCTCTAAATAAACTCTGCCTAAGCAGCAGAGACCTCCAAAGCAGACACACAAACAACTGTTACCCCACTACAATACCCACATATCACATAGTTCACAATGTCAGTGTGCCACACAGTCACTGCCCTTCGGGCTAAGCAACACAGCTAATATACTTGTAATAGGTGACACTTATTGTCAGACACACTGATGTCCCACTCACCAGGCCAAGCAAGGGGATGGTCACTTTGAGCTGTCTGTCGGGTGCCAGGATCCACCACATAACACATGCACTCAGGTCACTCCAAAGCAAGTACAGAAATGGCTCCATCATTGTCCATGCTGGTGCATAAAACCTCGGACGTTCCTCCCTGGACCACTTGATATGATACATAGAGGAACTCTCTGATCATGTAGGCCAGGCCAGTATGACCCTGACCTTGTGTAGCATCTTACACTCACCAAGTATGATGTCACAGTATACAGACAAACTTATCAGGTTTAACAGTTGGCTAACATATTGGTGTCATTCAAAGGGGGTCCAGTGTCTGTCAGCCTGCGGTGACATGCTCGACATGCCACATAGCTTCGCTATGGACAGCTTGCACCTGTCACCCTTGGACTTTCGAATACTGGCTAAGGCTCTTGCTACCACCATAGTGCCTTTTTTAAGCAGGGCTCAAAAGACAAACCCACCTCTATAGACATTACAGAGTAAATGAAACTAAGGGTAATGCTGCTCAACACCAGATGTGTTACCCTCAAATTGCGCCCACTCAGGACTCTCCACAGTATGGAGAATAGCGATATCTGTGCACTAACAGACACCTGGTTCAGGCTCACAAATGCACACCAGCACTACCACGTTATATTTCATACCGTGCTTTCTGACCACAGTACTCGGAACGGACAACACAAATAGGGGGAGTATCCATATACATCACAGATACACACACCTCCGGGTTAGTAGCACTGTACGAAGCATCACAGACTATACATATACAACTAACATTGTGCAAGACTGCCTTTCAGTTTGTTGCCTGCTACAGACCATCCTCCCAAACTCAGGAACCACACTCGGCTTTCCTGGGAACACTGGAGAATATGAAGGTCTCCCCAAACACCATTATATTGGGTGACTTCAAATACCCAAACATTGACTGGGGATACTCAAGCCCCAGCACCCAACAGTTGCTACTATTTGTAAACTCATATGCTATGGCACAACCAGTCACTACACCCACAAGAGGGGAAAACATATTGGATCTGATCATCACCAACATGGGGACTGTATGTTCCACACCAGCGATATACCTCTCATTGGTAAGGTCAGAACATACATTTATCTCACTGGACATCCATATCCCATCCCCACACCCATCCTGGGTAATCTTGGTTAACTTCTCATAAGCAAACGCCTCACTTCTCCAAAGCAAGGTGGTATCCTTCAGAGACCCTGGGACAGTGGTAAATACATCTCAGACTGCTGAATCCTTTACATACACATTCTATGGACACCTAGTGGACTGCATGGATCGTGCTATCCCAAATAACAAGACTCACTCCTCCAATGGCAGGGGACCTGTCTGGTAGACACCGGACATTAATAAGCTATACAACGAAAGGAGGAAGCTACTACATGATAGAGCACAATCCCAGACAGGGAAGGCATCTGTGATCTGTACTAGCAGACAGCTACGGTCACTCATGAATTTATCTAAGGCCCACTTCTAACGGATAATTGCACCAGACATGTAGGACAATCACAAGGTCTTCTTCAGTTATGTCAGGAACCTGGGTGGACACTCACTGATATGCTGTGAGTTACTGCATACTGACTAAACATACCCTGAACCCACTGACATTGCCAACATCCTGGCAAACAGGTTCAGTGCAGATGTCTCCCCCCCATCCCCACTAAGGAGCAAATATCCATCCCAACAGAGTGTAACCTCCCTGACAAAAAAAAAAAAAAAATATCTGCTTTTACTGTATTTGTGTTCCTTCCTACTTCATTTTGCTTTTGCGTTATCTTAAAAGTACTCAATTGTATTTATTACTGCTTGGTGTATGTCATTCTAAGCCTTTTAATTTAAGCACTTGGGCTTCAGACCAGTTGTTTTACATTGAGAAGGTTTGTGGTCTGCACTGTGGTGGCAGAACAGGTAGCTTATATCCTTCAAAGTTGGGAACTGCTGATTGAGGGCTCAGTGTCTGTTATTCTAAAAGTGTATTAGTTCTAGTTTAAGCACTTGGGCTTCAGGCCAGTTATTTTACATTAGAAGGGTTCGTGGTCTGCACTCTTGTGGGAGGAGAGGCTGGACTCTGCCCTTCTGAGCTGGGAATTTCTGGTTAAAGGCTTATAGTGCCTGCATATTTGAACTGCTTCTTACTGAAATTGGTACACCTTGTTTGCTGTAGCATAGACTAGATCCAGGCCTGCTGAATCTAGCTTTGTTTGTATAACTTGAGCACTAATCCAGGCATTCTTTAAAGTATTCAGTTGTATTTATTACTGCTTGGTAGTAACTTGATTAAAGTGTAGCTATCATTCTAAGTCTTTTGGATTAAGCACTTGGGCTTCAGGCCAGTTGTTTTACATTAGGAAGGTTTGCGGCCGGCACTGTGGTGGCAGGACAGGTAGCTTACATCCTTCTAAGTTGGGAACTGCTGATTGAGGGCTCAGTGTCTGTTATTCTAAAAGTATATTAGTTCTGGTTTAAGCACTTGGGCTTCAGGCCAGTTATTTTACATTAAGAAGGTTCGTGGTCTGCACTCTTGTGGGAGGAGTGGCTGGACTCTGCCCTTCTGAGCTGGGAATTTCTGGTTAAAGGCTTATAGTGCCTGCATATTTGAACTGTTTCTTACTGAAATTGGTACACCCTGTTTGTTGTAGCATAGACTAGATCCAGGCCTGCTGAATCTAGCTTTGTTTGTATGCTTGTTGTTTGTTTGCTTGTTATTTCCTGAAACGCTAATTCCACCTAAAATGTGGCTTTTCAGTGCTTCTGCGGATCCCTAGTGATATCTGCATTGCTTACTGTACTTATTTCCTTGTTTCACTTGAAAGAAAGTTACTGTTTGTCATTTTTGCATTTAAGTTACCTGTAACACATTGCATTTAAGTTACCTGGCACTTGCCCACTAAAGCAATTATATAAGTCAGCACTAAAAAATTAAAAGCACTACACCCTCACAAACTCCCCTTGAGTACCTAGTTCCCCATTAGCCCTTTTTTTTTTCAATTATAAAGGAATTCCCAATACTATTCTAGCATGTCCAAAGGTCAGTTGTCAATCTCCTCTCTGGTCCAGCTGGTGAATCTGGGAATCTTGAGGCAATGTTACAACTGCCTCATGTACACAGACAACCCTCTCCTCCTCCCAACAAATTCCAACACATGTGAGAGATGCAACCATATAGCCATACTGGAGGCTAAGCTCTCTCAACTCAGTACTGGCGTAACCAGTCAGGAGGAGAAGGAAACCACACTCACTACAATTCCAGTCTCACATAGACCTACCACGACAGCAAACCAAACACATAAACACACAAAACATACTCGGAGGCTCTAAATAAAAATCTGCCTAAGCAGCAGAGACCTCCAAAGCGGACACCCAAGCAACCGCTACCCCAAAACAAAACACGTACAACACATAGCTCACAAAACCAGTGTGCCAAACAGTCACAGCCCTTAAGGCTAAACAACACACCTGATACACTTGTAATAGGTGACTCTATCGTCAGGCACACTGACGTCCCGCTCACCAGGCTGAACAAGGAGAAGGTCATGGTGAGCTGCCTGTCGGGCTAGGATCCCACATAACACAAGCACTCAGGTCACTCCAAGGCAAGTACAAATATGACTCAGTCATTGTCCATGCTGGTGTGAATGACCTGAGACATACCTCCCTGGACTACATGAAAAGAGACATAGAGGAGCTCTCTGAGCATGTAGCCCAGGCCGGTATGACCCTGACCTTGAGTAGCATCTTACCCTCACCAAGAATGATGCCACAATATGAAGACAAGATGATCAATTTCAATAATTGGCTTAAGTATTGGTGTCATTCAAAGGGGATCCAATGCCTGTCAGCCTGGGATGACATGCTTGACAAGCCACGATGCTTCGCTAGGGACGGCTTGCACCTGTCACCCCATGGCTTTCGGATATTGGCAAAGGCTCTTGCTACCCCCATAGTGCCTTTTTTAGGCAAGGCTCAAAAGACAAACCCACCTCCATAGGTATCACAAGGGATAAGAAACTAAGAGTAATGCTACTCAATGCCAGAAGTCTAAACCTCAAGATGCATGCACTCGAAACTCTCCTTAGCATGGAGAACATCGATATCTGTGCAGTAACAGAAACCTGGTTCAAGGCTCCCGAGAGCACCCCAGCACTACCAGGTTATACCTCATACCATGCTTTTCAGCCCCAAAACTTGGACCAAACCACAAAAGGAGGGGAGTATCAATATTTCAAAGATACCCACACCTCCAGGTTGGTGGCACAGCAAGCATCAGAGACTATCCATGTGCAACTAACAGTGGGTAAAACTGCCTTCAGTTTATAGCCTGCTACAGACCACCCTCCCAAACCCAGGAACCCCACTTGGCCTTCCTGAGAACACTGGAAAATATGAAGTTCTCTCCAAACACCATTATATTGGGTGACTTCAACTACCCAAACATAGACTGGGAGCATTACTCTAGCTCCAACACCCTAGCCCAAAGGTTCCTAGAATTTATAAACTCAAATGCTATGGAACAACTTGTTACCACTCCCACAAGAGGGGAAAACATACTGGACCTGATCATCACCAACATGGGGACTCTATGCTCCAGACCAGAAGTGTATCCCTCATTGGTAAGATCAGACCATAAACTAATCTCACTGGATATTGACATCCCGACTCCACCCCCTGCCCTGAAAACCACAGTGAAAAACTTCTCTAATGCAAATTTCACACTCCTCAAAACCAAGGTGGAATCTTTCAAAGCCCCCGGGCCTGTGGAAAATACGGCCCAGACCGCAGAATCCTTTATAAACGCATTCTATGAACACCTTCAGGAATGCATGGATCATGCAATCCCAAATAAAACCAAGTCCCAATCCTCCAAAGGCAGACGTCCTGTCTGGTGGACCCCAGCCATAAACAAACTATACAATAGAAGATAGAGCAAAATCCCAAAAAGGGAAGGCATCTCTGATCAGTATTAGCAAAAAACTACGGGCACTCATAAAATCATCTAAGGCCAGCTTCGAGAGAAAAATTGCACAGGACACTAAGGATAATCACAAGGCTTTCTTTAGTTATGTTAGGAACCTGGGTGGGAATTCCCAGATATGCTCAGAATTAGTCCAAAATGACAAAAAATACACCGAACCCACAGACGTTGCCAACATCCTAGCTGACAGGTTCAGTGCAAACTCCCCCCCCACCACCAAAAGGGCAAATATCTATCCCAGCAGAGTGCTGCCCCCCTGACATCTCAGATGCTCAGGTAAGAGCTGCCCTCTCCAAAGCAAAAACACAGCATCAATGGGACCAGACGGTGTCGGCTGTCCTACATGAACTCCAAGAAGAGCTAAACCCAAACATAAAACTACTGTTCAATCTCAGCCTTACTACAGGATATGTACCCAAAGAGTGGCATACAGCAACAGTGGTCCCTCTCCACAAAGGTGGTGCCTCAACGGATCCTGGAAACTATCACCCCATAAGCCTGACTAGCTTGGTCTGCAAAGCTATGGAAAGGATCATCATGGACCTCATAAATAAAGATATTGGGGACCTACAGAAACTGGATCCTACCCAGTTTGGCTTTGTTAAGGGCAGATCCTGCCTCTTAAACCTGGTTGATTTCTTTGAAACAGTCACTAAGGCCATTGACGAGGCGAAGGTGGTCCACACAGCCTACCTGGACCTCGCAAAAGCCTTCGATACAATACCCCACTCTGGCATTATAGATAAGCTCACCAGCTTAAATATAAACCCCTATGTCACTAGATGGGTTGCAAACTGGCTCAAGGACAGAACCCACATGGTTAGAGTTGCTGGAGCCATGTCAGACTCCAAACCAGTTACAAGTGGTGTCCCACAAGGCTCAGTCCTGGGACCTCTCTTGTTCGGTATATATTTCTCGGAAGTACAGGCCAACACGGAAGGACTGTGGCTGACCAAGTTTGCAGTTGACTGCAAACTGGGCGCCATAATCGACACTCCAGCCAACACAAGCATCCTCCAAAAGGGCCTCATAGAAACAGACAACTGGTGCCAGAGCCATGGCCTCAAGCTAAAT
This sequence comes from Protopterus annectens, assembly GCF_019279795.1. NCBI lineage: Eukaryota > Metazoa > Chordata > Ceratodontiformes > Protopteridae > Protopterus > Protopterus annectens. The sequence continues at coordinate 648,238,504 of NC_056737.1, forward strand.
GCCAAAAAGTGTATAGTCATCCCCTTTGGCAAAAACAAAGTGCCCACAAATTACCACATAGGTGGTAATCCATTAAGTACAGAAGAAGTAATTAGGGACCTGGGGACCCAAGTTGATAGCAATCTCTCATTTGACAACCACATGGCCAAAGTGGTTAGAAAAACATTTTATATAGCCCACCTAATCATGAAGGGATTCACATCTAGATGAGGGGAGGTCATCATGCCTCTTTACTCATCCCTCATCAGGCCCATAATTGAGTACAATGCCCCTTTTGGGATGTACCTTACCAGACACCTGCAGCAACTGGAAAGACCCCAAAAGTACCTCACCAAGAGGATCAAAGGGCTCAAACAGATGCCATATGCTGCCCGGTTAAAGAAACTCCAGCTCTATTCAGTGGCATACCACCTGTTCAGAGGTGATCTGTGCCTGACGTATAAAGCCATGTCCAACACAGAATTAATGGACATGCTGCACCTCAGAAAATCCAAATCCCATCAAGCTCGAGAGACTTGAACCTCAGCAGTGAAATAAATAGGACATGCTGGAGGGACAGATTCATAACCCAGAGTCTCTCTTCACTCTGGAATAAAATCCCAGTCCAGGTTAGGCAGAGTCCCTCGTTGACTCTCTTCAAGAGGAATCTTGATGAGTGGATGGGAGATCATAGGTTTACCCCGGGTATCACTTCTGTGTCACAGAGACACAGTATACTAACCTCGAAAAAGGGCATAGCAAAATTATTTTAAAATGGGTGGCGAAAGCCAAACACACTCTGGCTAGGCTTATAAATGCCCTAGGGCAGATAGCCTAGTATGAACCTATGAACCTATGAAATAAACAGGTGAGTGCTGCCCTCCCCAAAGCGGACAACACAGCATCAATGGGACCAGACGGTGTCCCGGCCTGCGTCTTACACGAGCTTCATAACAGACGTAACCCTCACATTACGTCACTGTTCAATATCAGAGTTACTACAGGATATGTACCCAAGGAGTGGCGTACAGCGACAGTGGTCCCACTCCACAGAGTTTGGTGCCACAACGGACCACAGACAATATCGCCCTATAAGCCTAACTAGCCTGCTCTGCAAAGCTATGGAGCGTATTGTCATGGGACTCATACACATAGACATCGGGAACCTACAGACACTGTGTCCTACACATTTCAGCATTGTTGTGGGCAGATCTTGCCTCTTGAACCTGTTCATATTCTTTAAACGGTTACCAGGTCCATCGACATAGGGACGGTTGTCCACACAGCCTACCTGGACCTTGCAAAACCCTTCAACACAATACCCCACTCGGCCTTTATGCATAGGCTCACCAGTGTCGATATCGACACATATCTCACACGATGGATTTCTACCTGGATCAGGGATAGCACCCACATGGCCAGTATTGCAGGTGGCATGTCTGACTATACACCATTTACACGTGGCATCCCACAAGGCTCAGTCCTGGGACCTCTCTTGTTCAGTATATATTTGTCTGACATACAGGCTAACACAGGAGGAATATGGCTGACCATGTTTGCAGATGACTGCAAACTGGTAGCCATAATCAACTCTCCAGCTGGCACATGCATACTCAAACAGGGTCTCACAGAGATGGATGACTGGTGCCTGAGCCATGGCCTACAGCTAAATGCCATTAGTTGCATAGTCATCCCCTTTGGGAATAACAACATGCCCACACATTACCACATAGGTAGTAATCCATTACATACGGTAGGAGTTGATAGGGGTTTGGGGACACAACTTGTTCGTACTGTCGCCTTTGACAATCACGTTGCCAAAGTGGTTAGACAGACCTTCTATATAGCCCACCTTATTCCCATATGGTTTCACATCTAGATCAAGTGAGGTCATTGTGCCCCTATACTCATCATGACCATGCTTGGTTACAATGCCACATTTGGGATGTACCTTACCCGACACCTGCAGCAACTGTAATGGCCACAAAAGTTCCTCAACAAGCAGATCTAGGGACTCACATGGATGCCCTGCACAGTTCAGATACAGTAACTCCAGCTCTACTGAGTTGCTTACCACCTACTCGGATGTGATGTGTGCCTGTTGTTTATGGAAATACCCAACCCAGAATTAATGGACATGCTCCACCTCAGGATATTCGACTCCCTTGGAGCTACACACTCCCGGGACATATACTTCAGCACAAATGTTAATAGGACATGCTAGAAGGACAAATTCTTATCCCAGAGGCTCCACTCACTCCGGATTGTAATCCCGGTTTCGCATCGGCAGAGCCACCCACTGACCACCTATAGGAGACATCTTGACAACTGGATGGGTGATTGTATGTTTACCCCTGGGATTTCTTCTGGGTCCCTGCTAGACAGAGGCACACTAGACTAAATGTAAATGGACTATCTTGTGTGACCTACTATTCACAGGCACAGTGTAGTAATCTGACAGGGTTGCGAAAGCCAAACGCACTCTGGCTAGGCTTGTACATGCCCTAGGGCAGATAGCCTAGTATCAACCTCTGAACCTATGATAATGTTCAGGATGCACAATGTTTATTGCTGATACTGTTTGCAGGTTTTTATCGTCTTTCCCAGTTTCTATGAACAACTTAGGTATCTGCAGAACATATTTTATTATGACAGGGTTCCACTATATTATATATGTGTCTGTTGTCATATAACTGTGTGCACAGGGTGGATGCTGGATAGTGAGAGGTTCCTGGGTTAATACATGCAACTGCCAGATATGTGTGGCCCACTGCTGTACTCAGAGAAGGCCTAAGTGTGTGAGCATGCCCAGTTCAGGCTTTCCGTGTTTTGTTGCCTGACATTTGTCTCATTTATTCAAGTGTGTGAGCATGCCCAGTGTGAACTTTTAGTATGTTGCTGTCTGAGGTCCACTACATTTGTTGATGTGTGTGAACATGACCAATATTAACATTTATACTGTGTGTGTTGAAAGTCAGGTTTTATTCTTACTGCAGGACTCACCTTTGTGTCATAACTTGACAGGGATTATGCTGTGCCTGCAGGGTTTCCATGAGATACTTTGCATAGACTTATCAACATTTCTTCATACAAGCTGACCACTGCAATACTGTCATGGTTTAGTGGTTCAGTACTATGACTATAGTGCACAGTATCCTGGGTTTGAGGCCCATCACTGCTTTATATTTTCATACTGAGCAGACCAGACTGCTTAAGGGCCAGTAGAGCAAATATGAGCATGTTGGCTTTTGTTCAGCTATGCCCTACTTAGACCAAGCTTGTCCGACATTGCTCAATATTAACCAACATTGCTGGACATTGCCCAATATTACTCAACATTGACCACAGTTGTGCTAGTTGGTGTGTGCGATTATGTTTACATATACTACATGGTGGTAAATGCTGTTTAGCACTGCTCTATATTGCTTAACACCTGGCAATCATGCCTCAGGTGGTGCTGCAGGGCTGCCTATGTCGGATGCACATACTACACTCCCTATACATGTTTGAAAGCAGGTAGTGTCAACTTAGGCATCCCTTTTACTATATGTGCGAGTCAGAGAGAGGTATCATTTCCAGAGTTCCTACTGAGCCAGTGTATGTGCTATGCGTTGCCTCTTTGCCAAGGCCAAAGCATACTGGGCACACCTCCTTCTACCTACTGGGGCAGGCTCAGGTTGTTCCTCCTCTGAGTCACGCTCTGCCTATGATGGCCTTGGCAATGGTGGGGGGCTGTTTGGCCCGGGCCTATGCTGGTCCTGCTGCAGCTGTTTTCGCAGGATCATATTATGTAGCATAGCACATACCATGACAATTTGGGTACATGTAGTTGGTGAGTACTGCAAAGCTCCACCAGATTTGTTCAGGCACCGGAACCATGACTTGAGCAGCCCAAACACACGCTCAATTACATTTCGTGTTTGTGCGTGTGCCTCATTATGGCGTTCCTGTTCAGGTGTGTGTGCGTTTCTGATGGGTGTCATCAGCCATGGCTCCAGTGCATAGCCAGCATCCCCCACTAGGTGACCATGTGGGATGTCCCCATTGGCAAATGTCTGGTACAGCTACGTCAGATGCCAGATATGGGAATCATGGTAGCTTCCAGGGCAGCCAGCACACACATTCAGTATTATGCCCTGGGCATCACACATGACCTGGCAGTTGATGGAGGGGAAGCCCTTGTGGTTGAAGTAGACCCTACCCCACTCACCAGCTGGTGCTTTGATGCATATGTGTGTGCAGTCTATTGCACCCACTACCTCAGGGTATTCTGCTATTTGCTGGAAGAGACGCATATTGCTGGCCAATACCTCATGGGAATTGGGGAAATATACATGATCACCGACATGTGCCGACATGGCATCCAGGAACTGGTGCAGTACCCTGGATGCTGATGCCTGTGATATCCCCATCATATCACCAGTTGGTCTCTGGAAGGTACCTGTTGCTAATATTCTTAGGCCAACACATACCTTGGTTTCCACTGGGATGGGTTCCCCTCTGTTGGTTCTGTGTGTGAGGCGTGGCCTGCACAGCTCAACAATTTGCTGCAAGAGGTCTCTGTCCACTCTATAGCGCTCCACTATCTCCAGCTCATGTAGCCCCTGATAGGTTACCCTGGGCCTGTACACTCTTCTCCGTCTCCTCACTGTGGGTTATCCAGCAGCATTTGCATTGTCACCATCCTCAGCATGTTGCATATGTTGCCTTATAACAGCAATGGCAGCCCCTAACAATTCTTTGTCTCAGTAAAGCTTTTCAGTTTTCACTTCTATTAGCTTACTGCAGTGTTGCAGTGTCTCTTGAGAGAAACATAATGGACTGTTGTTTGCAGTGTTTTAAGTGCTAGGCTGGGCTGGGCTAGTGTACTGCCTGTGTAATTGCCTGCTTCTGATTGTTTTCACCTGCTAGCTCTGCTAGTACTCCCTGGTAGCTTCCTACTATTTGTTGTGCTTCCTTTTTCCTTTCTGTTTCCTCGGGGGGGGGGCAGCGCCCCGCACACAAGCGCAAACACGCTCACACCAGCTCACATGCTTACATGGACTAAAACTTGCTTATTCTTGTTAAAACGCACACACACCAGTGCAAACATGCTTACAACTCTTTAAACAGCCTTATACATGCTTACTCCAGCTTACACGCACGCACACTGTCTTACTCCAGTTTACAGGCACGCACACGCACGCATACACGCTCAGCAAGAAACTTTGGTGTTATCCACGGCATACACCTTCAATTTCGTGCCTTTACCTAGCCTATCTGTTGACACACCTCTTTCAATGATGTGTAAATGACAGCTGACACATGCCACTCTGCTCCAATGAGCTTACATTTTTTCACATACCCCCCTCATGATGTCACCTATCTTCTACTCTGTTACTCCCCTTATCCTACTCCTACACTCCACTGACTTTGCTCATTTTCTATGTAAACTTGCGATTCACTATTCTAACCCTCATTTGCATTGGACTGCCTACTAATGCTTGGTTACATCTCTTAGACTGAGCTTTCCCCCTTAGCAACCTCTACTCTGTGGCCATGTTGTCTTAAGCCTGCCATTCACTTGCATTGTAAATTCATATTAGCATTAAAATCCACATTTGTGGATCTTCATTATTGATTTTCTGGTTTTTGAAGTGCAATGCGTTTGCGTGGCGCTGTGCTATGCTCAAACCCCGGAGATCGGGATGAAAAAAAAAAGTTTTTTTTTTTTTTTTTATTTTGCATCACTTAACGTTGCCAATGGCCGTATTTTTGGCCATTGGCATGCTTCCTCATGTAAATGCATCCTTTTTTTGGAGCTGTCATGGCTCCGTTTTGCTATTTTCAGAACCATACTCAGTTGTCAACTGAGTACATTTCTGCAAATAACACTTCTCCTACTTGGACAGGTTCGGGTTTCCCGGATCGCAAATTTACCTCATTTGCATAACTTTCGCCTGCAATTGAGGTAATTTGCATATCCAAGCCCTGTCCGTGTAGGACTCGTTTAAGGAGCTCTGTTGCACGCCCCTACCGGTTGTTCCTGGATTGCTCGGCGGACATGTTGGCTGCATGGAGCCTTTACTCTTAGACTCCATGCAAGCCTTGAATCCGGTCCAAAGACTTTTATTCCAGTCTCATTTCAGTTGTTTCCAGTTGAATCCAATATACTGCAGTCTTATCAATACTTTCACCCATACAGTTTGCAGCAAGTTGTCAGTAACATCCATTAGCTTAACCCCTTACACAAACACAGTGTCATATAGTTCCTCAAACAACATACAAGTGAAACCTCTGTACTAAAAATGTAAAGAATATGCTAGCCACAATCACTTATCTCTATTGCTGTTTGTGTAACTTGTTGACTTTCAGCTTTCTGCCATGGATTATGAGCTCTACAGGTTGCTTTGAGGCAAATGTCTGTAGCATGATCAGCAGAGCAATGGTCACAGCTGTTTTAATTGCACAATTTTGAGGGTTTTATTGTAGTTATCATGCTAAATGCCTTATTTATTTTGAATGTTGCTGAATTACACTTTTACCTCATCATGCCTTTCACCTATGCTGTGCTAGGAGGTGCCTTCAACCTCATGCACTCACATGATTTCCCCGCAGAGTACTTTGGGCATGTATGGATGGGTCAGTGACCCTGGCAGTGATGTGAAGGAAAAATATAGTCTTCGTAAAGCCTATTGAGATGCTAAAGTGCAGACTTTAAAATATATGTAGGCTTTGTACTGCTGTTGCACCATTGTTTACATCTTAATACCCTCTTGCCATGACATGCATTTCTGCACTATGCAATGGTAGCACCGTGAGTCATCATGTTAACAAGATGTCTGAAGATGCACATCACATGCCAATAGCAGCAACATGCATGACTGTGAGAGAGTTACCATTGTTCTTTGGATTGTGACCTATTACATAGCAGTGGCTTCTGAAGGCACTGAGGGTGACAGGACTACCAGGGGGTGCAGCAAGGAAAGCAAAATGTTTCTGTACTTTGTGCAGAGACCTCTATTAAATAGCACCTGTATGGGACTCTTATGATGGTCCCTGGTATAAAGTGGATACCTGGCGCAGCCTTGACAGGGTGGTGATTCCTGCTGCTGGCATCAACCACTCTGTTGAGCCATGCGGACATCAGTATAGTGACCTGAGGAGGCACCATTCTTATCTTCTTAGCCAATAGGAAGAAGAGGTGAAACAATGCTCCTGCTATGTGCAATACATCTGTAGGCATGGTCAGTGCCTTGTTATTTATCATGTATTTAAATTAATCTTTGCAGGTCATTTAGGTAATGTGCTTTATATTTGTTGTTGTTTTTCAGCAGAGATGCAGATATTGGAGATTCAGCTCCAGTACTAGAGGAGAATGGAGTGTCTCTCCAGATGTAGAGGTGAGTGTATTTGCTGTCATGTTATAGATGAGTTACATATATCAGAACAGCATTGACTTACCCACTGCTATAATTTATATAGTTACTTGTGACACCTATGTCGCAATCCTATAGACTGCTTGACACAACCTGTATATGTATGCTACTTTGTCAACCGTCATGCACACTTTACATGATGAGTGGATATTCACATACCTCCCTCCCTCACTGGGAGATGACACCATACCCACTGATACATGGTACCTGACATAAAGGAATGTTGGCAGAGTCATGCACAGTGGACACTTCCAAAGAATAGGAGGATATACCATGGAGGGGTATGAATCTCATCATCTCATCCATGTATCACCCCCTCTATATGCCCATACAGTGCCATGTCCAGCTGACATGCCATTGACATTTATACATTACCCCTCATTTGTGCCCTAGTTCATAGCAACCTACATTATGGTTGTTGTCAAGCACAAGCTGCTATCAGTCTGTGTTGGCAACAGTTGCTTGACTGCCTTTTATAAACTTCATTAGTATAAGAGGCATGTTGTGATACTTAAATACAAACACTGTCCAAGTCCACATGGCAGGTCTTTGTCCTTGTCCAGTACAACATGTTCATAGGTACACACCAGCGCACACACCCATGGCCAATTATGCCAATGCCCTCTGTATGTTCTGTGCTTCTGACTTTCATCCTTCCTCATCTATCCTTATTAAAACAATTCTTACTTCTTAATGATAATTACTTTCAGAGTGCCTTAACTTTCCAGCATTTTTATAGTAGCCCTTGTGTGGTTGCGGAAGACATATTTCTGAATTCCAGTGAAAGTTTTCATAGCCATCTCCCTCCATTACCACTGTATTGATTAACTGAATAGCAACTATACTTCAAAGCAATCTAACTAGTATACTCCCAGAGTCAGATCATGGTCAAATGGGGACCTAGGCAGGGTAATGGACCAAGGCTGCTGCAATCATTCCAGTGTCCCATTATTTGTCTTTTTCCCCAGTTACCATAAATACTGTTCAAACCTGTTAATGTGCATACTGTTTTCTTCTTCATTTTACAATGCTTACCGTGATTTGATTTAATGTCTTTATTTCAAATTTTATAGCACAAACACTGCTGTTATTTTTTCTAAGGAAAACAAAACAAAATAGTCTCACATTGAAAACAGACTTAGCATGAGCAACAGTAAACTACTCTTCCCTTGAAACTCACATTTATTGAAAATGCATCTGGCCAGTGGTGGATTAAATCTACATTTATATCCACAGACATCTACCAAACACAATAATTATAGCTACATCGTTCACTGCATTCTTCTCAGATGTTGGTATCAAAAAAGTAATAACATTAGTAATGACTAAAGTCAAGTATTTCAAATTTATTTCACACAAACACACAGTGGCCAGATTATTCCATTTTAATTCTGACACACATACACACTAATCCTGCAGAGCTAGATTACTGACTGTTTAAAGATTATCATATGATAGGATCATAAGGTACTTTTTCATCCACAGATAGCCACCCCCACCAGCAGTTATAACTACTTTGTTGATTATGTACACCCATTATTGTTATGAAGAAATAAATTACACATACTTTATTGGTAGCTTTGGATGACCCACATGAACCTGTATAAAGATCACTAACAACATATCATATGATCCAGCCAGGTATGATTCTCACATGGGGTAACTGGCTAGGCTTAAAATGGCACACAAGGGCAGTTAGCTTAGTACTAATCTATGCACCTATTTATAGAAAAAGCATTTTCATTCTCCTGCCAGGAGTACAAACACCCTTGATCTTGTACTCACGAACATGGGGGGGCAGTACTCCTCACCCAATGTAATATCTTTGCTCATCAGATCTGACCATAAGGCAGTATTACTTGATATAAAAATTAAATCCTGGGATCCAGCAAAATCAAAAACCTTTAGGAACTATTCCAAAGGTAATTTCTCTCTACTAAGCAACACCTTGGCTAAATAACACCCCCAAACCCAGTAAACACCCCAGAATACACTAAGCTATTTACAAAATCTCTGTACAGCCATATTTATTGCTGTATAGATCGAGCTGTGCCCACTTGTATTAAGAATAAGACAAATTCAAAAGACAAGCCATCCTGGTGGAATCACACTATCAATCAGTTATACAACAAAAGAAAAAAAATCTTGGCCATGTGTAGAAGGAACAAAGCCCAACATACTAAAAGCCCCTTGACCAATCTAAACAGGCAGCCAAGAGGGTTAATTAATACTTCAAAGGCTAAATTTGAAGAAAAAAATAGCCTGTCAGACAAAGAACAACTACAAAGCTTTCTACAGTTATGTCTATAACCTCAGAGGAAATACACGACAATGTGCAGAACTTATTATAAATGGTATCACCCACACTGAACTGGAGGAGGCCACTGCCAACCTTTTACCTGACAGGTTCAGCTCATATTTCTCCCCCACTCCCCTGATAGTCTAAAGGAAATATCACATAACACAATCCCCCAATCATTACTAGAGAACAGATCATAATGCATTTTCCAAGGCTAGAAACACTGCACAAATGTGCCTCAATAACATCATAGGATGTTTAATAAATAGCATAAAACATGACCTCTCTGGTCCACTTGAATCAGTTTTCAACTGGAGCCTTCAGTCAGGTTTTATACCCAAGGGATGGAAGATGGCTACTGTCATTCCCCTGCACAAAGTGGGTCCACCAACCACTGATCCGGGTAACTACAGGCCCATAAGTCTTACCAGCCTCATATGTAAACCCATGGAAAGAATCATGGACATGATAAATGAGGATATATGTAACCTGCAAATGCTGGACCCATCACACTTTTTCTTTGTTAAAGGAAGGTCATGCCTATTAAATCTGATGGATTTTTTTGAGAGGGTCACCAAAGCATTGGATGAAGGTAAGACTGTGCACACAGCTTACCTTGACCTAGCCAAGGCTTTGGATACAATACCCCACTCAGGCATTATAGTCAAGCTCACTAATTTAGGTATAAACCCTTTTATCACCTACTGGATAGCCAACCGGCTCACTGATTGGACCAGGGAGGGGAAAATAGGTGAGGCCACTTCCACCAAGAGGCCAGTTACTAAAGGAGTTCCCCCAGGGCTCGGTATTGGGCCTGCTCCTTCTTGGCATCTATTTCTCTGAAATGGAAGCAAATGCTGGAGGTTTATGGATGACTAAGTTTGCAGATGATTCAAGCTGAGATTTATCATCACCTCACATGCAGACACTAGCATTCCTCAAGAAGGTCTATCTCTGACTAACAAATGGTGCCAAAGCCGTGGTCTCAAATTTAATGCTAAGAAAAGCATAATTGTACCCTTTGGGAAATCAACCATTTCATTTAATTACCATGTTGAAAATGCACCCTTTAGAGTTGATCCAGTGGTCAGGGATCTGGGTACGCAAGTAGACAGTAGCAGCTGAGTAACCTTACCTTCAACTCTTCCGTGGCCATAGTGGTGTGGAAATCCTTTTATGCTGCACATCTTATAAATAAGGGCATGGCATCTAGGTCCAAATATACCATTATCCCACTGTACTCTGCCCTTATCAGACTAATCATAGAGTACAATGCTTCCTTTGGTTTGTACCTGACCAGGCATATGTAGCAACTAGAGGAATCTCAAAAGTTCCTTACAAAAAGAATACAAGGCATGACAAACCTGCCTTATGCAGAGCACCTTAAAGCCCTTCCCCTCTACTCAGTCTCCTATAGATTGCTGAGGGGTGATCTATGCCTGGCTTACAAGGCATCCACAAACCCCACACTTATGAATATCCTACATATTCGCAAGTCAAAAAGTACAGATATACAAGGTCTAAGGACCTGAATTTTGTCTGTGACTTAAATGGAACATGCTGGAGAGACAGATATGTGTTCCAGAGACTGCCCCCTCCTATGGAACAGGCTTCCTATCCATGTGAAGCTGAGTTTGTCTATTACCTAATTTAAGCACAACTTAGACAGGTGGATGGTGAATAGGGAATTTATACAAGTCCTGGTACTCATGTCCTTTAGCTTATAAATGCCTGGCCTTCAATGTCCTATTTGGATGCAGGACATCATTATTCTTTCAGGAAAACTTGGCTAGGCTTAGAAGGGCCCCTTGGGTTGTTAGCCTAGCAACAGACTATGAATCTATGAATCTATGTGTAGTACATTTTAAATAGAAAAGTATTTATAAGGGCATAAGAAATATCAAACACCTGATAACATATGCTAGGTGAATATACATAATCTCTGCAGAAGTACAAGTTGTCTAAATAATTCCACATTAAAGACAGCTATTATTAATGCAGAGGTTGTTGCTGGTAAGCAAATTTATGTTTAACTGCTTCATCTACAAATCCAATGCCTGCTGCCCTTGAAGAATACATTGCCTGTGTTGTGTTAAAAAAATACAGTGCTGGTGATATTACCATAGCATTTCCTGAGCTAGATCAGCTATGCAATAGGAAATGTCTGGGAAACAACAACAACAACAAGTTTATAGTTACTAGGCACACAGTCATGGAAATCATTAAGAAGCCAAGCACAAATTCCCAACTGCTTCATAGTATTGTCTGCTTAAGGGACTTGCTCTTGTCACATGGGTGGTAAATGAAGGTGGAAAGATTCAAACCCTCTGTCGTTGCCACAGAAAGCAGCTTATTAACAAGCTGGAGCTTTAGTCCTCTGTACTGTCAGACTAACAGCTTTTAACTAAATACAAAAATCCTTTACATTCTGATCGTGTATAGACGACTGTAACACAATAATATGCAATAATGACTACGTGATGGATGCTGAAGACCAGACAGTTCTGATTATCACTCTAAGTAATACAGACTGTAAGACCTGGAAAATGTAAAACCCTCTGCATTTGCTGGAGGCTCTAAAGAAGGTACTGTAAAATATATTACTAAAATGCAACATGTTTGGACTAGATTACACAATCCAGGCCTATTAATGAATTAATTAATTATTTAGTGCAATGAATAAAGCAAAACAGTTACAGGCAACATAAATGATGTATCAGTAGCTTTTGTTCAACAACTCACAAGTTATACACAAATCAGAAATATTATGTCATATGACATATTGTTATTGTTTTAGGGGGGTTACATGCTTGTAGGGTAATCACATCTCATTTTTGATTCCCCTATATCTTCTTTGTCAGACTAGTAGACTACTGTAAATCACTTAAAAAATAAACAGAACAACAAGGTTTGCACCAACATGTAATTTGTGTAGC